>NC_092334.1:266907272-267221818 GCF_046630445.1 Rutidosis leptorrhynchoides
TTCATTTTACACGTTGTTCTACATCGATTAATTTTCGTTCTACGAATCGTTCTATATCATTTATCTTCACGGAACATGGCGATTATGTAATCTCTAAAGTCTTAGAGATTAGCTATTCTAGCTCAAACCGAAAAGTAAATACGATTAATATCATATTAATTCATTAAATCCAAGATTAAATCTGAAGAAAATATATATGTAAGTATATTTTCATAAAGATTGTAATTAAAAATTCTCTCGTACAAACTGTTAATGTTGAAAATATTTTAACGGGTAGGTAATACCCGAGGAATATTCAGATTTCACATTAATAAGTATATTGTACATTCTTTCAAATCTAATTCAATAGTCATTTACGATTCTATTTACAACCACCGATATACGTATCCGTTCACCACAGAATAACCATTTTCATTCAATTTCATATTTGGATTTTCATCTATCAGAATCCAACAAGTGGCATAATGAAGAAAAAAAAACTGGACAAAATAAAACTTGTTAGAAACAAACAAATTAACTAGGAGAAAAATGTTGTTAAGAATCCACGCTAACTGTTCCTAGCTAATTGTTCCTAGCTAACTGATTATATTTTATTTATCGCAATTTATTTATCGCAATTTACATTCTCGCAATTTTACTTATCGTCATTTAATTTATGTTATTTACTTTACGCACTTTAATTATCGTCATTTAATTTCTGATATTTATTTTTACGCACTTTAAATATCGGGACACGTATACAAGGTTTTGACATATCATATCGAAGCATCTATATATATTATTTGGAATAACCATAGACACTCTATATGCAGTAATGCGGGAGTTAGCTATACAGGGTTGAGGTTGATTCTACAATAATATATATATAGTTTGAGTTATGATCGAGTCTGAGACGTATACGGGTCACGAAACGTATTAATTAATTCGAATATTATATATTAAACTATATATGAATTATTGGACTGTTAACTATGGACTATCAACTGAGGACTATCAACACTGGACAATTAAAATGAATTAAAATATTGATTATAACATATGAAACTAAACAATTCTTCAAGTTTGCCACTTGATTTCATCTTAAACCTCATTCGTATCTTGACGATTACAATTTGCGTTCAAACCTTTCATTATTCTTGAAAACATCTCAATCGAGAAGATGAACCAATCGCACTTCATCTACGGAAGAAAAGATCTATGCATATAGTTATGCACCCGAAAAACACTCGGAAACTGAGTAAACATTTAACACATAGCTGTGCTAATTCCTTTAGTGTTATTATTACCCAAAATAATTTGGTAATCTCTTTCAAAGTAGCAAATTTTGTCACAGCTCCAACAAGTCAACTCCGACTTTTCATCCGAAACAACCTTATCATAACCTTGATATATATATATATATATATATATATATATATATATATATATATATATATATATATATATATATATATATATATATATATATATATATATATATATATATATATATATATATGCGTACTCTTTATTGTTACTGGAGAACCTTTTATATTCCACCACATTACCATCAGCGTTTAATCATCTAAAAACATAATTCTCTTGAAACCACCTCGGTTTGATAACCGATGACTCAGATCCGTTAACTTTGAAAATGCTGACGAAGCAGCATGTTGTGGCCAAAAGTGATGATAAAAGAATGGAGTGTTGGGAACGCTCGATAGAAAATTTGGTACTGAAAAAAAAATTGAGTTAACCGTGAAGGAAACAAAGGACAAATACAAGGACCAAACCCTATATTCGAAGAATCCAGGTAATTCGGGATCCGAAGAAATCTTTAAAGAATACCTTACTTCGAGGTTATGTTAATCTTACGGAAAAATTTTCATCATCATCTTTCGAACTTAGAAATTAAAAAATATCGTCATAAATATCTTTGATATTTCTGAAGATATATTCATATATATTCTTGTCCGAAATTATCTATCTCTTCGTGCTATCCGTGTTACGTCATAAAGGAAGCTATTTTAGTTTCTAAATTTCTTTAAAATTTGAATTTAATTTATAGATGATTTTTGGAGAAGTGTTGGGAATTGAAGCATGAGTTAGTATAATATAATGACGCCGGGCCAACGTGGTTATATTACAGTAAGTCATGCTAAATTTTTAATGTAACGTGATGATAATTCACAGACCTTATCCTCATCATGTGCCATGTTACATAACTCTTTCATTCTATTTAACCTCCGAACATATCAAGAAAATATATTCTTGATAGTTCTATCCTCGGTGATTATGGTAATTTATCAAATCAAATCATGCTATTACGATCCTGCATGCTTAGAACATTATGATCATTCAAAACTCTATATCTATGAATTCTGGATCATTATTCGCTTGACTTGAAGTCGGGAAGAGAAAACAAATGAATGGAACTACTAAATATAAGGGAAAATATAAATCCGACAACAACACTGAAATTACAAACCATGTATATCAATACGTATCGCAACGTAAAGACACAGGAGAATTAAAAACATTATAACCCCAAGGTAATCATAGAAGTAAACAGATTCCTCTGGTGATAAATGAAAGAGAAGAATGACAAAAGCGATAGTCAGGAAAATACAAAGTATTAGAACTGGATTAAGCATTTCCAGAATCTTTTGGAAATATGAATTGAGTAAAGGAACGGTGAAAAGAATGGAACGAAAGAGGTTGATTTATAACAAAATGTCAGACGTAGTAATCGAGACAGATTACCGCATTCAATAGGATACTAATTCCTTAATTATCGAAAAAAATCAAATCTTTTATAGATTTCAAAGATTTTCTTTAAATTCCTTGAATTTCAGAAATCCACCGTGACTACGTCAAAAGTTAATTCTCTATCTCAATCTTTTGTGATAACTTCACTCGTACGCTTCACCTAATCGAATCGTTTTATCTATATTAGTCAATAATGATAAAACTCCATTTACTAACTCATATTCATCATGAAAACATTCTTATTGATAGCCATGATGACACCGATCAAATTTCGGGATGAAATTTCTTTAACGGGTAGGTACTGTCACGACCCGGAAAATTTTGACTAATTTTGAACCAAACCCTCGATACGATTTAATATTTTTGACACGATATACAAAGTCTGTTAGGTTAAGTCTCAAATTTTTTTAACTGTTTCATATATTCAATTGACCTTCGACTGTTCTCGACGATTCACGAACAACTGGTTGTAAGTAGATAAATATATATTTCAATATATATATATATATATATGTATATATTTGAAGTCTAAATTTAAAATACTATATGTTTTAGTTAACTATGTAAAATAAAAATAAAATATAATTACTAAAATAAATACATATATATAAAGTATATTAAAAATAAATATTTAATGATTGTAATACTCGTTTGAGGTTCCAATTGATAGTAGACAAGTTTAATTTGAACTTATATGATTTAAAAATAAACGGCGATTCGAAAATGAGTGATATAGGTTATAGGCTTATTAAAAGTATATTTAGGAGCTATTTGTTAATTTTTACACGTAACATATTTTACTTGGGATTTTTTTTGGAGTACTTTTAATTCGCCACCGGGTGGCAACGGGGTACGAAATTATAGTCCGTGAAAACTGTCGACCCAAAAACCAAACAAGAATTCGTGATGTTTACTGTTTTTCTGTGCTCACACATATGATTTATTTGTATTATTATTATATATTTATTATTTATGTTTTCAAATTGTCTATCACAAGGATTGAATGACCGTTTACTGTGGCAAATTGATTAACTTTTTGGATAATACTGTACTTAATTGGTGAATGTTACTTCTCATCCAACTTATATAATATATATCCTAAAAATATAATGCATACACGATGACATTCACAGAACCCATTTGGAAAAATATCTCCTTGCTTCTATATTTTTTTTAGCTCCATAAACAAATCACTTGATTGTTGCCATTTGATGGCCGACGCCACCCAAAATCCATCAAACCATCGCCAACCACACTCTACAACTTCCAATCCCACTATAACCGTCACCACCACAAACCTCCATCATCTCTCTCTCTCTAAACTTACTCTCTCTCATTTCTGTTTAGAGCCGAAACCACCATGGATTCCATCACTACCATCGTAAGCCATCTATCACCACCATGACCCACACAAATGGTTGATTCTACTATTTTCTGTTTTGTTCGACCACGGTAAACCCACCATCATGAAACCACCTCCACCTTAACAATTTACCACCACCTTTGTCGAAACCTTACAAACCGAGAACTCATTTCCACCTTGTAACCATCAATTTATTCTGTTTGCTGAGTACATCAAACACCGCTTCATCACCAATTTAATTTTATGATTCTATTGAACAAATCTAAACTTACTATCTAGGATCAAGCGTTTGTTACCTGTTTTCTGTTTTAGTAATCACCTACATCATCCTACATATAAATATATATGCAAACGAATGATACTGTTGTCGTTAAACAATCACACACCTTCACCCTCTTTTACTTCCGTTCGAATCTGTTTCGTGCTGTACGAAAACAAAACCAAATGCATCAAGGGGTATTAATACAGTGGCCATTCACTTCTGTTTCCATAATAATGATGATTAACAATATTGAAAGTGATGTTAGTAAGTGTTCTTTTAAGTGGAATATGATTCCCAATTCCCATATAATATTATAATCGATCCATTTTTTTTCTTTTTCTTAATCATCGTATCTTTATCAATTAATTTATAGTGCTAAACATGAAGACCCTACAAAGAAAGAAAAGAAGGTGTTGTTGTGTGTGGACCAACAACATGATAACGTTTAGTTATATTTTTTTTTTATTGATAATGATGATGATGTCTATAAACAAAGAAAGAAGATGATGGTTGATTAGGATTATGGTTTCAAAATATTGATGATGACTGTTATATAATAAACGATGACGATGAGGAAATGAATCATGATAATGTTAAGTTGAAACGAACGATTGAATGATGAAGATGTTAATTGGGTTTAGTATTAAGAAAAAGACGACAGATTTAATAGGGTAAAAGAATTTAATGTGCTAATTAAAATGCGGTTCAATGGTTTACTTCTGCGTTGTGAAACAAGAGGTCTTGAGTTTAATACTAGGCTGGGACAATTTTTTTTTAAATAGCAGCAGCACTCCTTGAAAGCTTGGGCCACGATTTAAGTTGTTGTTGGGCTGTGTTTCTGTTGGGCCGAAATGAAATTTGGGTCAACTAGTTGGTTTGTGGACTTGCAATTTGGGTGATATAGAATTAAGATAAGATTAAGTCAGAAAAATGGATTGGCTTGGATGGTTAAGGGAGTTATCGGGTTAGTAGGAGATTACGTGTTAAAAATCGGATTTGGGCATTACTTTTAAGGGCTATTCCTTTGAGGTAGTACTATTATTATTATCATTATTATTATTTTATTATTATTATTGTCATTAAAATAAGTATTGGTACTATTATTAACATTATTATCATAATTCTTATAATCTTTACAAACTAAAAGACATTTATATAAAAATATATTTTTACATCTATATTAATATGAGGTACTATTTTGTTCTAATAAAAGATTATTATAATTATGTTACAAATAATATATAAATATATTTTTAAGTTAAATCATATATACATATATTAATTCTAACACATTTTAAGTATTTATATATAAAAACATATATTATATCCTAATTAAAATACTTTAATAGGAATCAGTATATATAAATATTAATTATTAATTTATTTACCAAAATAACATATAAATTATGAATATAAGAAGTATATTTAATATAAACTTGTTAATTGTTATTGCGTGTTTTAATATATATAACTGTTATAGGTTCGTGAATCCAAGGCCAACCCTACTTTTGTTCAATGTCGTAGTATGTATTTTTACTACAAAATACAATAGGTGAGTTTCATTTGCTCCCTTTTTAATTGCTTTTACAATATATATTTTTAGACTGAGAATACATGCGCTGCTTTTATAAATGTTTACAAAATAGACACAAGTACTTAAAAATATATTCTACATTAAGTTGTACCACTAGCATATTTCCCCGTAGCTTGGTAACTACTATTTACATGGGTATTGTAAACGCGAATCCTGTTGATAGATCTATCGGGCCTGACAACCCCAACCGGACTGGATGAAATGTCCCGTTCTTATTGATTAAAAACGTTCCATATTAATTGATTTTGTTGCGAGGTTTTGACCTCTATATGAGACGTTTTTCAAAGACTGCATTCATTTTAAAACAAACCATAACCTTTATTTCATCAATAAAGGTTTAAAAAGCTTTACGTAGATTATCAAATAATGATAATCTAAAATATCCTGTTTACACACGACCATTACATAATGGTTTACAATACAAATATGTTACAACAAAATAAGTTTCTTGAATGCAGTTTTTACACAATATCATACAAGCATGGACTCCAAATCTCGTCCTTATTTAAGTATGCGACAGCGGAAGCTCTTAATAATCACCTGAGAATAAACATGCTTAAAACGTCAAAAAAAATGTTGGTGAGTTATAGGTTTAACCTATATATATCAAATCATAATAATAGACCACAAGATTTCATATTTCAATACACATCCCATACATAGAGATAAAAATCATTCATATGGTGAACACCTGGTAACCGACATTAACAAGATGCATATATAAGAATATCCCCATCATTCCGGGACACCCTTCGGATATGATATAAATTTCGAAGTACTAAAGCATCCGGTACTTTGGATGGGGTTTGTTAGGCCCAATAGATCTATCTTTAGGATTCGCGTCAATTAGGGTGTCTGTTCCCTAATTCTTAGATTACCAGACTTAATAAAAAGGGGCATATTCGATTTCGATAATTCAACCATAGAATGTAGTTTCACGTACTTGTGTCTATTTTGTAAATCATTTATAAAACCTGCATGTATTCTCATCCCAAAAATATTAGATTTTAAAAGTGGGACTATAACTCACTTTCACAGATTTTTACTTCGTCGGGAAGTAAGACTTGGCCACTGGTTGATTCACGAACCTATAACAATATATACATATATATCAAAGTATGTTCAAAATATATTTACAACACTTTTAATATATTTTGATGTTTTAAGTTTCTTAAGTCAGCTGTCCTCGTTAGTAACCTACAACTAGTTGTCCACAGTTAGATGTACAGAAATAAATCGATAAATATTATCTTGAATCAATCCACGACCCAGTGTATACGTATCTCAGTATTGATCACAACTCAAACTATATATATTTTGGAATCAACCTCAACCCTGTATAGCTAACTCCAACATTCACATATAGAGTGTCTATGGTTGTTCCGAAATATATATAGATGTGTCGACATGATAGGTCGAAACATTGTATACGTGTCTATGGTATTTCAAGATTACATAATATACAATACAAGTTGATTAAGTTATGGTTGGAATAGATTTGTTACCAATTTTCACGTAGCTAAAATGAGAAAAATTATCCAATCTTGTTTTACCCATAACTTCTTCATTTTAAATCCGTTTTGAGTGAATCAAATTGCTATGGTTTCATATTGAACTCTATTTTATGAATCTAAACAGAAAAAGTATAGGTTTATAGTCGGAAAAATAAGTTACAAGTCGTTTTTGTAAAGGTAGTCATTTCAGTCGAAAGAACGACGTCTAGATGACTATTTTAGAAAACATACTTCCACTTTGAGTTTAACCATAATTTTTGGATATAGTTTCATGTTCATAATAAAAATAATTTTCTCAGAATAACAACTTTTAAATCAAAGTTTATCATAGTTTTTAATTAACTAACCCAAAACAGCCCGCGGTGTTACTACGACGGCGTAAATCCGGTTTTACGGTGTTTTTCGTGTTTTCAGGTTTTAAATCATTAAGTTAGCATATCATATAGATATAGAACATGTGTTTAGTTGATTTTAAAAGTCAAGTTAGAAGGATTAACTTTTGTTTGCGAACAAGTTTAGAATTAACTAAACTATGTTCTAGTGATTACAAGTTTAAACCTTCGAATAAGATAGCTTTATACGTATGAATCGAATGATGTTATGAACATCATTACTACCTTAAGTTCCTTGGATAAACCTACTGGAAAAGAGAAAAATGGATCTAGCTTCAATGGATCCTTGGATGGCTCGAGGTTCTTGAAGCAGAATCATGACACGAAAACAAGTTCAAGTAAGATCATCACTTGAAATAAGATTGTTATAGTTATAGAAATTGAACCAAAGTTTGAATATGATTATTACCTTGTATTAGAATGATAACCTACTGTAAGAAACAAAGATTTCTTGAGGTTGGATGATCACTTTACAAGATTGGAAGTGAGCTAGCAAACTTGAAAGTATTCTTGATTTTATGAAACTAGAACTTTTGGAATTTATGAAGAACACTTAGAACTTGAAGATAGAACTTGAGAGAGATCAATTAGATGAAGAAAATTGAAGAATGAAAGTGTTTGTAGGTGTTTTTGGTCATTGGTGTATGGATTAGATATAAAGGATATGTAATTTTGTTTTCATGTAAATAAGTCATGAATGATTACTCATATTTTTGTAATTTTATGAGATATTTCATGCTAGTTGCCAAATGATGGTTCCCACATGTGTTAGGTGACTCACATGGGCTGCTAAGAGCTGATCATTGGAGTGTATATACCAATAGTACATACATCTAAAAGCTGTGTATTGTACGAGTACGAATACGGGTGCATACGAGTAGAATTGTTGATGAAACTGAACGAGGATGTAATTGTAAGCATTTTTGTTAAGTAGAAGTATTTTGATAAGTGTATTGAAGTCTTTCAAAAGTGTATAAATACATATTAAAACACTACATGTATATACATTTTAACTGAGTCGTTAAGTCATCGTTAGTCGTTACATGTAAGTGTTGTTTTTAAACCTTTAGGTTAACGGTCTTGTTAAATGTTGTTAACCCAATGTTTATAATATCAAATGAGATTTTAAATTATTATATTATCATGATATTATCATGTATGAATATCTCTTAATATGATATATATACATTAAATGTCTTTACAACGATAATCGTTACATATATGTCTCGTTTAAAAATCATTAAGTTAGTAGTCTTGTTTTTACATATGTAGTTCATTGTTAATATACTTAATGATATGTTTACTTATCATAGTATCATGTTAACTATATATATATCCATATATATGTCATCATATAGTTTTTACAAGTTTTAACGTTCGTGAATCACCGGTCAACTTGGGTGGTCAATTGTCTATATGAAACATATTTCAATTAATCAAGTCTTAACAAGTTTGATTGCTTAACATGTTGGAAACATTTAATCATGTAAATATCAATCTCAATTAATATATATAAACATGGAAAAGTTCGGGTCACTACAGTACCTACCCGTTAAATAAATTTCGTCCCGAAATTTTAAGCTGTTGAAGGTGTTGACGAATCTTCTGGAAATAGATGCGGGTATTTCTTCTTCATCTGATCTTCACGCTCCCAGGTGAACTCGGGTCCTCTACGAGCATTCCATCGAACCTTAACAATTGGTATCTTGTTTTGCTTAAGTCTTTTAACCTCACGATCCATTATTTCGACGGGTTCTTCGATGAATTGAAGTTTTTCGTTGATTTGGATTTCATCTAACGGAATAGTGAGATCTTCTTTAGCAAAACATTTCTTTAAATTCGAGACGTGGAAAGTGTTATGTACAGCCGCGAGTTGTTGAGGTAACTCTAGTCGGTAAGCTACTGGTCCGACACGATCAATAATCTTGAATGGTCCAATATACCTTGGATTTAATTTCCCTCGTTTACCAAATCGAACAACGCCTTTCCAAGGTGCAACTTTAAGCATGACCATCTCTCCAATTTCAAATTCTATATCTTTTCTTTTAATGTCAGCGTAGCTCTTTTGTCGACTTTGGGCGCTTTTCAACCGTTGTTGAATTTGGATGATCTTCTCGGTAGTTTCTTGTATAATCTCCGGACCCGTAATCTGTCTATCCCCCACTTCACTCCAACAAATCGGAGACCTGCACTTTCTACCATAAAGTGCTTCAAACGGCGCCATCTCAATGCTTGAATGGTAGCTGTTGTTGTAGGAAAATTCTGCTAACGGTAGATGTCGATCCCAACTGTTTCCGAAATCAATAACACATGCTCGTAGCATGTCTTCAAGCGTTTGTATCGTCCTTTCGCTCTGCCCATCAGTTTGTGGATGATAGGCAGTACTCATGTCTAGACGAGTTCCTAATGCTTGCTGTAATGTCTGCCAGAATCTTGAAATAAATCTGCCATCCCTATCAGAGATAATAGAGATTGGTATTCCATGTCTGGAGACGACTTCCTTCAAATACAGTCGTGCTAACTTCTCCATCTTGTCATCTTCTCTTATTGGTAGGAAGTGTGCTGATTTGGTGAGACGATCAACTATTACCCAAATAGTATCAAAACCACTTGCAGTCCTTGGCAATTTAGTGATGAAATCCATGGTAATGTTTTCCCATTTCCATTCCGGGATTTCGGGTTGTTGAAGTAGACCTGATGGTTTCTGATGCTCAGCTTTGACCTTAGAACACGTCAAACATTCTCCTACGTATTTAGCAACATCGGCTTTCATACCCGGCCACCAAAAATGTTTCTTGAGATCCTTGTACATCTTCCCCGTTCCAGGATGTATTGAGTATCTGGTTTTATGAGCTTCTCTAAGTACCATTTCTCTCATATCTCCAAATTTTGGTACCCAAATCCTTTCAGCCCTATACCGGGTTCCGTCTTCCCGAATATTAAGATGCTTCTCCGATCCTTTGGGTATTTCATCCTTTAAATTTCCCTCTTTTAAAACTCCTTGTTGCGCCTCCTTTATTTGAGTAGTAATGTTATTATGAATCATTATATTCATAGATTTTACTCGAATGGGTTCTCTGTCCTTCCTGCTCAAGGCATCGGCTACCACATTTGCCTTCCTCGGGTGGTAACGAATCTCAAAGTCGTAATCATTCAATAATTCAATCCACCTACGCTGCCTCATATTCAGTTGTTTCTGATTAAATATGTGTTGAAGACTTTTGTGGTCGGTATATATAATACTTTTGACCCCATATAAGTAGTGTCTCCAAGTCTTTAATGCAAAAACAACCGCGCCTAATTCCAAATCATGCGTCGTATAATTTTGTTCGTGAATCTTCAATTGTCTAGACGCATAAGCAATCACCTTCGTTCGTTGCATTAATACACAACCGAGACCTTGCTTTGATGCATCACAATAAATCACAAAATCATCATTCCCTTCAGGCAATGACAATATAGGTGCCGTAGTTAGCTTTTTCTTCAATAACTGAAACACTTTCTCTTGTTCATCATTCCATTCAAATTTCTTCCCTTTATGCGTTAATGCAGTCAAGGGTTTTGCTATTCTGGAAAAGTCTTGGATGAACCTTCTGTAGTAACCAGCTAGTCCTAAAAACTGGCGTATGTGTTTCGGAGTTTTCGGGGTTTCCCACTTTTCAACAGTTTCTATCTTTGCCGGATCCACCTTAATACCTTCTTTGTTCACTATGTGACCGAGGAATTGAACTTCTTCCAACCAAAATGCACACTTTGAAAACTTAGCATACAATTCTTCCTTTCTCAATACTTCTAACACCTTTCTCAAATGTTCACCGTGTTCTTGGTCATTCTTTGAGTAAATAAGTATGTCATCAATGAAAACAATGACAAACTTGTCAAGGTATGGTCCACACACTCGGTTCATAAGGTCCATGAACACAGCTGGTGCATTAGTTAAACCAAACGGCATGACCATAAACTCGTAATGACCATAACGTGTCCTGAAAGCAGTCTTTGGAATATCATCTTCTTTCACCCGCATTTGATGATACCCGGAATGTAAGTCAATCTTTGAATAAACAGACGAGCCTTGTAGTTGATCAAATAAGTCGTCGATTCTCGGTAGTGGGTAGCGGTTCTTGATGGTAAGTTTGTTCAACTCTCGGTAGTCGATACACAACCTGAATGTACCATCTTTCTTCTTGACAAACAAAACAGGAGCTCCCCACGGTGATGTGCTTGGTCGAATGAAACCACGCTCTAAAAGTTCTTGTAATTGGCTTTGCAGTTCTTTCATCTCGCTGGGTGCGAGTCTGTAAGGAGCACGAGCTATTGGTGCAGCTCCTGGTACAAGATCTATTTGAAATTCAACGGATCGATGTGGGGGTAATCCCGGTAATTCTTTCGGAAATACATCGGGAAATTCTTTTGCAATGGGAACATCATTGATGCTCTTTTCTTCAGTTTGTACTTTCTCGACGTGTGCTAGAACAGCATAGCAACCTTTTCTTATTAGTTTTTGTGCCTTCAAATTACTAATAAGATGTAGCTTCGTGTTGCCCTTTTCTCCGTACACCATTAAGGGTTTTCCTTTTTCTCGTATAATGCGAATTGCATTTTTGTAACAAACGATCTCTGCTTTCACTTCTTTCAACCAGTCCATACCGATTATCACATCAAAACTCCCTAACTCTACTGGTATTAAATCAATCTTAAATGTTTCGCTAACCAGTTTAATTTCTCGATTCCGACATATATTATCTGCTGAAATTAATTTACCATTTGCTAATTCGAGTAAAAATTTACTATCCAAAGGCGTCAATGGACAACTTAATTTAGCACAAAAATCTCTACTCATATAGCTTCTATCCGCACCCGAATCAAATAAAACGTAAGCAGATTTATTGTCAATAAGAAACGTACCCGTAACAAGCTCCGGGTCTTCCTGTGCCTCTACCGCATTAATATTGAAAACTCTTCCACGGCCTTGTCCATTCGTGTTCTCCTGGTTCGGGCAATTTCTAATAATGTGGCCTGGTTTTCCACATTTATAACAAACTACATTGGCATAACTTGCTCCGACACTACTTGCTCCGCCATTACTCGTTCCGACACCATTTGTTCCTTTCGTTCTATTAACCCCTGGTCCGTAGACCTCACACTTCGCCGCGCTATGACCATTTCTTTTACACTTGTTGCAAAATTTGGTGCAGAACCCCGAGTGATTCTTTTCACACCTTTGGCATAGCTGCTTCTGATTGTTGTTGTTGTTGCGGTTATTATTGTTGTTGGGATGATTGTTGTAGTTGTTGTTGTTGTTGTTGTTGTTGTTGTTGGGCCGTTTGTTGTAGTTGCGATTGATGTTGCGATTGTTGGGATAATTGTTGCGATTATTGTTGTAATTGCTGTTGTTGTTGTATTGGTGATTCTTATCACCGTTTTCCTCCCACTTTCTTTTGACTTGCTTCACATTGGCCTCTTCAGCAGTCTGTTCTTTAATTCTTTCTTCAATCTGGTTCACTAGTTTGTGAGCCATTCTACATGCCTGTTGTATGGAGGCGGGCTCGTGTGAACTTATATCTTCTTGGATTCTTTCCGGTAATCCTTTCACAAACGCGTCGATCTTCTCTTCCTCATCTTCGAATGCTCCCGGACACAATAGGCACAATTCTGTGAATCGTCTTTCGTACGTGGTAATATCAAATCCTTGGGTTCGTAACCCTCTAAGTTCCGTCTTGAGCTTATTGACCTCGGTTCTGGGACGGTACTTCTCGTTCATCAAGTGCTTGAATGCTGACCACGGTAGTGCGTACGCATCATCTTGTCCCACTTGCTCTAGATAGGTATTCCACCATGTTAACGCAGAACCTGTGAAGGTATGCGTAGCGTACTTCACTTTGTCCTCTTCAGTACACTTACTTATGGCAAACACCGATTCAACCTTCTCGGTCCACCGTTTCAATCCGATCGGTCCTTCGGTTCCATCAAATTCCAAAGGTTTGCAGGCAGTGAATTCTTTGTAGGTGCATCCTACACGATTTCCTGTACTGCTAGATCCAAGGTTATTGTTGGTATGTAGCGCAGCCTGTACTGCGGCTATGTTTGAAGCTAGAAAAGTACGGAATTCCTCTTCATTCATATTCACGGTGTGTCGAGTAGTCGGTGCCATTTCCTTCAAAATAGTTAAATGGAACAAGTTAATCATACAGAATATTAAGAGTAGTTAATAGTATTTCGTAGCATAATATGAACTCATTTATAAAAGCTTTTTCTTCATATTAGCGTTTTATAAGTTTAAATTCGGGTAGTACCTACCCGTTAAGTTCATACTTAGTAGCTAATATACAATCCAACTACTACAATTCTATATGAAAAACTGATTATAATAATATTTCGCGTTCAAACTTTTATACAATATTTTACAAACTTACAATACCGCTTATTTTACATAAAGCATGAAATATAGCACACAATAACTTTGATACAAGATAGTTGTGAAGACAATTCTAGCTAGTACACAAGTCGTTCAGCAAAGGCAATAAAGACACGTAATTCATACGTCCAGAAACAAGTCATGCATTCTGGTTTTACTAGGACTACTTCCCATCCTTGGTCTTGTGCAACATAACCGTTATGGTCGTTGATAAGACAGCGTGTTGTAACGTCATCAAAGGGACGAGGGTTACGTAATGTCCAACAGTCCCGTAATAATCTAAAAACCTCATTTCTTACCCCAATTACCGACTCCGTCACTTGTGGAAACGTTTTGTTTAATAGTTGTAGCCCGATGTTCTTGTTCTCACATTGGTGAGAAGCGAACATTACTAATCTGTAAGCATAACATGCTTCTTTATGTTGCATGTTAGCCGCTTTTTCTAAATCACGAAGTCCAATATTCGGATATATTGAGTCAAAATAATTTCTTAACCCGTTGCGTAAAATAGCATTTGGGTTTCCCGCAATATATGCGTCAAAGTAAACACATCGTAACTTATGGGTTTCCCAATGTGATATCCCCCATCTTTCAAACAAAAGTCTCTTATAAACCAAGACATTCTTGGAATGTTCTTCGAATGTCTTACAAACTGATCTCGCCTTAAATAGTTGTGCCGAAGAATTCTGGCCGACTCTAGACAAGATTTCATCAATCATGTCTCCGGGTAGGTCTCTTAAAATATTGGGTTGTCTATCCATTTTGTGTTTTTAAACTGTAAAATAGACAAGAGTTAGATTCATAAAAAAATACTTATTAATACAAGCAATTTTTACATATATCATAAAGCATAAGAACACTATATTACATATATTACACCACACGAATACAACTATCTTATTCCGACTCGCTCGTTTCTTCTTCTTCGGTTTTGGTTCGTTTTGCCAAGTTTCTAGGGATATATGATGTTCCCCTAATACGAGCCGTCGTTGTCCACATTGGTTTAGAAAAACCTGGTGGTTTAGAGGTTCCCGGGTCATTGTTACAACTTAAGGACTTCGGGGGTTGACGATACATATAAAGTTCATCGGGGTTGGAATTAGATTTCTCTATTTTTATGCCCTTTCCCTTATTATTTTCTTTTGCCTTTTTAAATTCAGTTGGGGTAATTTCTATAACATCATCGGAATTCTCGTCGGAATCCGATTCATCGGAGAATTGGTAATCCTCCCAATATTTTGCTTCCTTGGCGGAAACACCATTGACCATAATTAACTTTGGTCGGTTGGTTGAGGATTTTCTTTTACTTAACCGTTTTATTATTTCCCCCACCGGTTCTATTTCTTCATCCGGTTCCGATTCTTCTTCCGGTTCCGATTCTTCTTCCGGTTCCGACTCTTCTTCCGGTTCCTCTTCGGGAACTTGTGAATCAGTCCACGAATCATTCCAATTTACATTTGACTCTTCATTATTATTAGGTGAGTCAATGGGACTTGTTCTAGAGGTAGACATCTATCACATAATATCAAACGCGTTAAGAGATTAATATATCACATAATATTCACATGTTAAAAATATATAGTTTCCAACAAAATTTGTTAAGCAATCATTTTTCAAGTAAACACGGTCGAAGTCCAGACTCACTAATGCATCCTAACAAACTCGATAAGACACACTAATGCAAAATTCTGGTTCTCTAAGACCAACGCTCGGATACCAACTGAAATGTCCCGTTCTTATTGATTAAAAACGTTCCATATTAATTGATTTCGTTGCGAGGTTTTGACCTCTATATGAGACGTTTTTCAAAGACTGCATTCATTTTAAAACAAACCATAACCTTTATTTCATCAATAAAGGTTTAAAAAGCTTTACGTAGATTATCAAATAATGATAATCTAAAATATCCTGTTTACACACGACCATTACATAATGGTTTACAATACAAATATGTTACAACAAAATAAGTTTCTTGAATGCAGTTTTTACACAATATCATACAAGCATGGACTCCAAATCTCGTCCTTATTTAAGTATGCGACAGCGGAAGCTCTTAATAATCACCTGAGAATAAACATGCTTAAAACGTCAAAAAAAATGTTGGTGAGTTATAGGTTTAACCTATATATATCAAATCCTAATAATAGACCACAAGATTTCATATTTCAATACACATCCCATACATAGAGATAAAAATCATTCATATGGTGAACACCTGGTAACCGACATTAACAAGATGCATATATAAGAATATCCCCATCATTCCGGGACACCCTTCGAATATGATATAAATTTCGAAGTACTAAAGCATCCGGTACTTTGGATGGGGTTTGTTAGGCCCAATAGATCTATCTTTAGGATTCGCGTCAATTAGGGTGTCTGTTCCCTAATTCTTAGATTACCAGACTTAATAAAAAGGGGCATATTCGATTTCGATAATTCAACCATAGAATGTAGTTTCACGTACTTGTGTCTATTTTGTAAATCATTTATAAAACCTGCATGTATTCTCATCCCAAAAATATTAGATTTTAAAAGTGGGACTATAACTCACTTTCACAGATTTTTACTTCGTCGGGAAGTAAGACTTGGCCACTGGTTGATTCACGAACCTATAACAATATATACATATATATCAAAGTATGTTCAAAATATATTTACAACACTTTTAATATATTTTGATGTTTTAAGTTTCTTAAGTCAGCTGTCCTCGTTAGTAACCTACAACTAGTTGTCCACAGTTAGATGTACAGAAATAAATCGATAAATATTATCTTGAATCAATCCACGACCCAGTGTATACGTATCTCAGTATTGATCACAACTCAAACTATATATATTTTGGAATCAACCTCAACCCTGTATAGCTAACTCCAACATTCACATATAGAGTGTCTATGGTTGTTCCGAAATATATATAGATGTGTCGACATGATAGGTCGAAACATTGTATACGTGTCTATGGTATCTCAAGATTACATAATATACAATACAAGTTGATTAAGTTATGGTTGGAATAGATTTGTTACCAATTTTCACGTAGCTAAAATGAGAAAAATTATCCAATCTTGTTTTACCCATAACTTCTTCATTTTAAATCCGTTTTGAGTGAATCAAATTGCTATGATTTCATATTGAACTCTATTTTATGAATCTAAACAGAAAAAGTATAGGTTTATAGTCGGAAAAATAAGTTACAAGTCGTTTTTGTAAAGGTAGTCATTTCAGTCGAAAGAACGACGTCTAGATGACTATTTTAGAAAACATACTTCCACTTTGAGTTTAACCATAATTTTTGGATATAGTTTCATGTTCATAATAAAAATAATTTTCTCAGAATAACAACTTTTAAATCAAAGTTTATCATAGTTTTTAATTAACTAACCCAAAACAGCCCGCGGTGTTACTACGACGGCGTAAATCCGGTTTTACGGTGTTTTTCGTGTTTTCAGGTTTTAAATCATTAAGTTAGCATATCATATAGATATAGAACATGTGTTTAGTTGATTTTAAAAGTCAAGTTAGAAGGATTAACTTTTGTTTGCGAACAAGTTTAGAATTAACTAAACTATGTTCTAGTGATTACAAGTTTAAACCTTCGAATAAGATAGCTTTATACGTATGAATCGAATGATGTTATGAACATCATTACTACCTTAAGTTCCTTGGATAAACCTACTGGAAAAGAGAAAAATGGATCTAGCTTCAATGGATCCTTGGATGGCTCGAGGTTCTTGAAGCAGAATCATGACACGAAAACAAGTTCAAGTAAGATCATCACTTGAAATAAGATTGTTATAGTTATAGAAATTGAACCAAAGTTTGAATATGATTATTACCTTGTATTAGAATGATAACCTACTGTAAGAAACAAAGATTTCTTGAGGTTGGATGATCACTTTACAAGATTGGAAGTGAGCTAGCAAACTTGAAAGTATTCTTGATTTTATGAAACTAGAACTTTTGGAATTTATGAAGAACACTTAGAACTTGAAGATAGAACTTGAGAGAGATCAATTAGATGAAGAAAATTGAAGAATGAAAGTGTTTGTAGGTGTTTTTGGTCGTTGGTGTATGGATTAGATATAAAGGATATGTAATTTTGTTTTCATGTAAATAAGTCATGAATGATTACTCATATTTTTGTAATTTTATGAGATATTTCATGCTAGTTGCCAAATGATGGTTCCCACATGTGTTAGGTGACTCACATGGGCTGCTAAGAGCTGATCATTGGAGTGTATATACCAATAGTACATACATCTAAAAGCTGTGTATTGTACGAGTACGAATACGGGTGCATACGAGTAGAATTGTTGATGAAACTGAACGAGGATGTAATTGTAAGCATTTTTGTTAAGTAGAAGTATTTTGATAAGTGTATTGAAGTCTTTCAAAAGTGTATAAATACATATTAAAACACTACATGTATATACATTTTAACTGAGTCGTTAAGTCATCGTTAGTCGTTACATGTAAGTGTTGTTTTTAAACCTTTAGGTTAACGGTCTTGTTAAATGTTGTTAACCCAATGTTTATAATATCAAATGAGATTTTAAATTATTATATTATCATGATATTATCATGTATGAATATCTCTTAATATGATATATATACATTAAATGTCTTTACAACGATAATCGTTACATATATGTCTCGTTTAAAAATCATTAAGTTAGTAGTCTTGTTTTTACATATGTAGTTCATTGTTAATATACTTAATGATATGTTTACTTATCATAGTATCATGTTAACTATATATATATCCATATATATGTCATCATATAGTTTTTACAAGTTTTAACGTTCGTGAATCACCGGTCAACTTGGGTGGTCAATTGTCTATATGAAACATATTTCAATTAATCAAGTCTTAACAAGTTTGATTGCTTAACATGTTGGAAACATTTAATCATGTAAATATCAATCTCAATTAATATATATAAACATGGAAAAGTTCGGGTCACTACACTGGACGACCAGTATTCAACGATTGCACAGTACTTCGTTTCGGTGACTACACTTGGTACGGTGTAGTGAGATTTCATAATAAAGGGAATATGCGACGTTGATTAATAGTTAAGTATGGTTACCAAGTGCTCAACCACTTAGAATGCTTTACATACACTTGCGAGTGTATTATGTTTATGATTATGAAATCTTGTGGTCTATTAATATATTAAAAAGATTGTTATGATAAACCTATGAACTCACCAACCTTTTGGTTGACACTTTTAAGCATGTTTATTCTCAGGTACGAATTAAGTCTTCCGCTGTGCATTTGCTCATTTTAAGGATATTATTTGGAGTCGATCATCACAATGGGACCAAATGTTGATGACTTCATCCAGGTGGATAAGGACGGGTCGTTACATCTTTGTTGGGCAGAGGTAGGCGACGTGCAAATTACCGGACCCGAACTCATTCACGAAACCACCGAGAAGATCGTACAAATCCGAGATAGGCTTCGGACGGCCCGGAGTTGTCAAAAGTGCTACACCGACAAAAGACACAACGACCTCGAATTTCAAGTCGGTGACCGAGTAATGTTAAAAGTCGCAACTTGGAAAGGTGTAATTCGTTTTGGGAAACGCGGGAAGCTAAATCTGCGGTATATTGGTCCTTTCAAAATCTTGGAGCGTATTGGAACCGTTGCTTATTGTTTAGATCTTCCGCCTCAATTGAACTCCGTTCATCCTACCTTCCATGTATCTAACTTGAAAAAGTGCCTTGCCGAACCGGATATCGTCATCCCTCTCAAGGAACTTACTATTGATGACAAACTTCATTTTGTGGAGGAACCGGTTGAAATTGTGGACACCTCCGTCAAGACATTGAAACAAAGCCGAATTCCGATTGTCAAGGTTCGTTGGAATGCCAAAAGAGGACCCGAGTTTACTTGGGAAAGACAAGATCAAATGCAAAAGAAATACCCTCACTTATTCCCGATTCCCGAAATGCAAAATTCCGAGGAAGAAACAACGACTACTACGCCTACTTAAATTTCGGGACGAAATTTCTTTTAAGGAGTAGGTATTGTAACATCCCGCCTTTTTCCGTTTACTTTTCCGTTTAACTATTTAAATTCCGTTATATGTTTATAACATCTCCTGTTCATACGCGTTTTAAAAATATCTCGTTTAGGTAATTCACGCACCCGCAACCGAACTCGAGGGACTAGTTTCGCCAAAATGCCAAAGAGATGACTAGCATTTGACTAGTCAACCCACCTCCTCTTTCTTTTCCATTTCATTTTCCTTTTTCTTTCAATACTTTCCAATTTTCTCTCATTTCTCCATTTCAAGAATCATCATCTAAATCCAAGCTAGCGGGTGTCTTGCAAAACAAATTACATATTTGGAATCCTTGCAACTTCCTCTTCGATTCCATACCGATTTCATTACATTTGGGTAACTTTCTAAAATCACTAGATTTTGTGTTCTTGATGTTTTTAACTTATAAAGTTGTTAATTAGTGTCTATGGCTCAAGTCTAACATGAATATATGGTTTATATGTTTGATTTTGTTATTTGAAGTAACTAGCATGAACATAAACTTTGGTGTGTTTGATTTGGTGATTTGGTTGTTTGAATGATGTTAAATGTTATAAATGCATGTATTAAATGTGTTCCTAACATCACTAGCTTCAATTTGATGTGTAGGTTATTTTTAGAAAACTTCATAAACATAATTAGTGATTTTGATGTTGTTGTTTAGGGTTTGATAGAATTGAATGTGAACATTTAATGCATTGAAAGCCATGAATTATTGTTAGTAAGTAATTAGTTGTATTGTATGCTTGATTATCTACAAAACGGCGTGTTTTATGTATGCATTAAATGCCCGAATCATAAATGTGCACTTGTAAAATTTGAAGCCTTAAATGTGTGCATTTGATTGATGATTTGAATTGAAAAGTCAATTATTGCAAATAATGTTTTCGGTTGGTGAAATGTGTTTAGTTGGGTTCCTTATCAAATTAGCTTTCTAACGATATAAGGTGCGAGTTCTAAGTGTTAGCGGTTTGTAAAATATGCTTGAAAGAGTTTTGATTTGGGACTTGAACAATTGAGACTGACCAGGTACCAGCACACGACCACTGCCGCGGCGCGGAAATCCTGGGTCACGACGCGACCTAAGCCGTGCCCAGGTTCTGACCTCCTTGGTCAAAATAATAAAAATGTTTGGCACGCTATGGACCTCCGATTCACATGAGACTTGTTCTTACATGCTTATATATGAATAAAAACCTCAGAAAAATAGTTCGGGACCCGACCCGAACGTGTTGTCTTTTTCGTTGACTTTGACCGATCAAAGTTTGACTTTTTGTCAAACTTAACCAAATGATTATGCAACCTTCCTAGCTTGTTTTTATACTTGTAACTTGCATGAAACTTGACAAATTGATTCACATGCTACATAATCGAGTCGTAACGAACCATAGGACTAATTGAACATCTTTGACCTATCGTGTTTACCGTTATTGATACGACCTATTTGTTTAGGTCAAGACTAGCATTATCCTTTGCACACGTTACTTTGTGAAGTACTTTTCATACGTGCACTCAAGGTGAGATCATAGTCCCATCTTTCAAACAACTTTTATGCTTTAAACTATGGGATAAGAAACATATACGTATCATACTTTTACACATTGAACACAAGTACGAAAATGAACATTCCACGTACGGGTTTGAACGGAAATCCTCAATTCAATTATCATTAGTTACACTTGCAGGGTGTAAACGTGAACTTATATTATGTGATAACATGGGCTTGACGAGCCTCATTCGGACGGTTCGCTACCGTTAGCGGATGAAATATATTTTCGGGTCTAGTGTATGTTCTAACACTACGCAAAGGGTGCAAAATAGTTAAGTTTGATAATTGGGTGCCCGCGAAACAAATAACAACTTTGGAATGCAAATGATTTTGATAATCATATTATATTAAATCTTGTGGTTCAAAAGCAACGTTTACTAAAACACCTATGATTTCACCAACGTTTTCGTTGACAGTTTTCTATATGTTTTCTCAGGTCCTTGAATGCTACTTGATACATGCTTCCGCACTCTTTTTGATACTTGCTTGGATATCGAGTATACATGCATAGTTGGAGCGTCTTTTGACTACTTTAAATTGTGTCGCATAGGTTTCATTATACGTTAAACATTGTATGTAACTAGTCTTTTGAACTACATTTGTAAACTTGAAACATCCTTTTACTTATGAAATGAATGCGACATATTTTGGTCAAACGTCATGTTAAAGACTTATGACCACGCAACGGGACCTAAGTAGTCGGCGCCGTTAAACCTGATTTGGTCGGGTCGCTACATTTTGGTCTTACGAATGCACCGGCGGCATTCCTGGATCTTATTAACCGAGTGTGCCAACCTATGTTAGACAAGTCGGTGATTGTGTTCATTGACGACATACTAGTCTACTCAAAGAGTATGAACAAACATGAACGTCATTTGCGGGAAGTATTGAAGACGTTACGAAGGGAGAAGTTGTATGCTAAATTCTCCAAATGTGAATTTTGGCTAAGGGAGGTTCAATTCCTTGGCCATATTGTGAACAAAGACGGTATTCAAGTAGATCCGAGGAAGATATAGACGATGAAGAGTTGGAGACAACCGACTACGCATACGGAAATTCGAAGTTTTCTCGGATTGGCCAATTATTATCGTCGATTTATCCAAGACTTTTCTAAGATCGCTTCTTCGTTGACGAAATTAACAAGGAAGAATGCGAGGTTTGATTGGGAGAACGAGCAAGAAATTGCTTTTAAACTGTTAAAAGAGAAGTTGTGTCAAGCTCCGGTGTTAGTGTTGCCGGAAGGAGTGGAAGACATGACGGTCTATTGTGATGCTTCGTTAAATGGGCTCGGGTGTGTTCTAAGGCAAAGAGGTAAAGTCATCGATTATGCCTCTCGAAAATTAAAGGAACACAAAACGAGATATTCGACTCATGATCTTGAGTTGGTGGCGGTGGTACATGCGTTGAAAATTTGGCGCTACTACTTGTATGGTGTCAAGAGTACGATTTATTTGGATCATAAGAGTTTGAAACATCTCTTTAATCAACGATATTTGAATTATCGTCAACGTAGGTGGATGGATGTGGTGAAAGATTATGATTGTGAAATACTTTATCATCCGGACAAGGCGAATGTGGTCGCGGATGCATTAAGTCGAAAGAGTCATCACCCGGCGTTACGATTGGGATTGTTACGTATGATTATTACTAACGATTTTCTTGAAAAACTCGGTGTGATTCAAATAGAGGCTTACGTTCACAATAAGCATGCGGAGCGAATTGTGGGGCAATCGGAGTTCATTACTATGGGCTCGCGTGGTTTGTTGTCTTTTCAAAGAAGAGTGTGGGTGCCTAAGATGGGTGATTACCGACAAGTGCTACTCGATGAAGCACATAAGTTAAAGTATTCCATTCATCCGGGCGCGACGAAATGTATCTTGATTTAAGGAAAGATTATTGGTGGCCGGACATGAAACGTGATGTTGTGAAGTATGTTGAGCAATGCGTCACGTGTTTACAAGTTAAGGCCGAGCACCAAAAGCCGTATGGTAAGTTACAACCGTTAGAAATCCCGAAATGGAAATGGGAGCACATTACCATGGATTTCATCACAAAGTTACCTAAAACGACGAGAACCCAGTTTGATTCGATTTGGGTTATAGTGGATCGACTGACGAAGAGTGCTTTGTTTCTTCCCATTAAGGAAGCGATATCGTCGGAGACCTTGGCTAAGTTGTTTATCAAGGAAGTCATCTCTAGACACGGTGTTCCTATATCGATTGTTTCGGATCGAGATACTCGTTTTACATCTCGATTTTGGGAAAAGTTTCATGAGGATATGGGTACACAATTGAAATTGAGCACGGCGTATCATCCTCAAACGGACGGTTAAACTGAATGTACGAATCAAACATTGGAGGATATGTTACGGGCATGTATTATTGATTTTGGTGGTAGTTGGGACAAGCATTTGCCTTTGGTGGAATTCTCGTACAATAATAGTTATCATACTAGTATCGGGATGCCGCCATATGAGATGCTTTATGGGCGTAGATGTCGAACCCCGATTTGTTAGGGTGAAGTGGGACAAAAGGAATCGGGAGTACCGATTTGATTTTAGAGACAAATAGCAAGATTGATATGATTCGAGAGCATTTAAAGAAGGCTCAAGATAGGCAAAAGTCGTATGCCGACAAATGTAGATGAACGATTGAATTTCAAGAAGGTGACATGGTGATGCTTAAGGTTTCGCCATGGAAAGGTATTATTCGATTCCGGAAATGAGGAAAGTTAGCTCCTCGGTTTATTGGACCATTTAAGGTTTTAGCTCATGTTGGTGAAGTTGCGTATCGTTTGGAATTACCCGAAGAGCTTGCGGGGATCCATAATACATTTCATGTTTCCCATCTCCGTAAGTGTCTTTCGGATGATTCATCTTGGGTGCCATTAGACGAGATCGAGCTAAACAATAAGTTAGAATATATTGAGGAACTGATTGCCATACTTGATGAGAAGGTCAAAAGGTTGAGACATAAAGAGGTTAGGACTTATAAAGTTCAATGGCATCGGAGTAAGGGTTCCGAGTTTACTTGGGAGCCCGAAGAGTTTGTGTTGGTTTATCTTCCTTCTTGTCATGCGGCTTGGATCGCGAGGAAGCGCTCCGATTTAAGTGGGGGAGAGTTGTAACATCCCGTTTTCCCGTACACGTCTAAAGGTACACACTTAATCATTAGTACGTTTGTAACTCGTTAGATTTTGCGTAAATGTATAGATATATGTGTAGTTATATATAGATATATACTTGATAATGTTTGCTTATACAAGTTATACATGGGTTTTGTTAGTATTAAGTCTTGTGAGACTATTGTTGAAGGCTAGGTGAATATAGGAAGCGGGTTTGGAATGTACAAATTAAATAACATCAAAAATTATTTAAGGTGATCGAGCTGTTCAGATGCAGCCTTAAACCGCGTCGCGAGAAAGGGGTCCGCGCCGGGGCATATAAAGCAATTCCAGATCAGAAAGTGGGTTAAAAGGGGTCGTTTTTCCTTCGATACGTCGCGCTGCGACAAACAGGCCGCGCTGCGGCATCTCTGCTGTTCTAACTCCGATTTCTACTCAATTTAAAAGGGTTTTAGGGGTAATTTGGTCTTTTTGCATGTAGATCAGATTGGAGCATTAAATCACAGCCACTTATCAATTTATTTCATTTCCTTTTCTCTTTTCTTTCCAATTTCTCTCCCAAAACACAAAACCCACTTAGATTAATCTTGGGATTTGAAGGTGAAGATTTGTGAATCAAACCTAGGAGCAAGAATTAAAGTTGTTCTCCTTGTTGTTAGCTACAAGAGGATAGTCTTGGTAAGTTCTAACTTTATGTTTTAAGTTTTAATTGGGTAATGGCTAGGGTTTTGGTTACTAGATATTTGTAAGACCCATTTGGGGGTAAAATGGGTGAATTTGGGTTATGTTGTTGTAATAAAACCCTAATAGCCACAATCTAGGGTTTTAGCCTTGTGATTTGAGATTGTAAGTGTCAAATGGTGTTGTTAGTCACTAATGCACTTTTAGATTTATAAAAGAAGTGTTAATGGGTAAGTTTGACTTGATTGTGAGTCTAAGTAATATAAAATCGGTCAAAATATACTAGTTGACCTAATTAGATGAAATGGGTATGGATTACCCTAAGTTTGTGTTAATTGAAGTTAGTAGACTTTAATTCACTAGCCTTAGTGATTAAAGTCGAGTCTTGGCCATTTAAGGGCGGTTTTGGGTGTGGTTGAGTCATTTAATGCGAATTGGGTCATTAAATGCTCAAAGTGTAAGTAATGTGGTAAATGCCATTAGTTGTGTATTGAATGTGTACCTATGTATTAGGTACTTTGCTCGAGGTATACGGAAGCATTTAAATCACCACCGAAGTGTTAAGGTGAGTGGAATAATTATATATGCATGTATATGATTTATTTGCTTGTGGGGTATGGGTTAAAGTTCGATGTTGACGCTACCATACCCTAGAGTATATTATGTTGTGGATGAGGGTTTAAAGTTCGTTGTTGACGATACCTCATACATATGGACTTAAAGTTCGATGTTGACGATGCCATACGATTATTATAGTGACGTTGATGAGGGTTTAAAGTTCGTTGTTGAGGATACCTCATATGTGGGTTTAAAGTTCGGTGTTGACGATACCACATTAATATAGGCGAATGGGATTTAAGTTCGATGTTGACGATACCATTCTTTGGGCTAGCCTTGAGATCTTGAGTACTATGGATGTTGTGAACATCATCGTTATACTTGTGTTTTAGCATAATGTATTGTTGTGTTATATGCTATTGTTATACTAGCCTTGTTATCGTGATACTTAGCATTATACATGTGAAAGGTATGCTAATTATGTAACTAGCATGTATGCGGATTTGGTAAGTGTTTGCAAGTAAGTAGGTTATATATATGTATGTATAATTGTTGCACTCACTAAGCCTTGCTTACCCTCTCGTTGTTTACCATTTTATAGGTTACGGCTTGGACAAGGGTAAGGGCATACGTTTGGACTAGTGGTCGACCGCTTATGTTGTCGGGGGGTGCTTTTGGTGTTAGCTTTTTGAAGTTGGCCTAACGTTTTGGGTAGTTTAGCCTCAAACCATGCTCGAGTGTCGTTTGGATTATAAACTATCATTGTAGTGGGTCAAACTTGTATTAAACTTAATTAATGGCCTTCGTGCCTTTTGTAAACATTTAAATTGATGTACGTTTAAATGGAACTTGTGGAATGGTTTACATATTTAATTGGCGCGTAAATGTGTATTATATAAAAAAAATATTATCGTATGGAATACGGGTTGGGATGTTTCAATTTATCAGTTATCTAATATCTTTCGTACTCAATTTGGTAATCCTAACGGAGTCCAAATTCAACAAACGAACCATTTCTGTGACCCTTGTCACAAACTGGTCTTAACCACATATTAAATTAATAATAAACACATTATTAAAATAAAAGCATATTTAAACACAAATATAAACCTAAGGGTAATTTAGGAATCTTACTTCTAACCCCGGTTTCAGTCTGTTAGACGTTAACCTTACGCCTTCAACCCATGCTAGAAAAGAATCCCAAGAGGAAAAAAAACGGCATTGCACAATCTAGCCAAATATGAATCTTATGCCATAGATCAACAGCCAATTCACAATCGAAAAACAAATGATCCCGGGTCTCAACCCCATTTGAACAAACTGGACATACAATGGATTCGATATCAATTCCTTTTGCGAATAGATTCCAACGGACCGGAAATGAATTTTGTGACAACCCGGAAATTTCCGACCAAATTTAAACTTAATTCTTATATGATTTCGACACGATAAGTAAAGTCTAGTGAACTGAATCTCAAATTTTTTGGAACTATTTTATGAAATCATTTGATCTTTGACTATCCTCGACGATTCACGAACATTTGTGTGTAGATAACATGTATATATATATATATATAAATCAATATAGATATAAATGTATATTATAAATTGAAATAATAAAAATATAATATAGTTATTTGGATTTAAAATATAAATAATAATTAGAATAATTAAGTTTCTATTAAAATGAACATATATATATATATATATATATATATATATATATATATATATATATATGAAATTTGATAAGTATAAATTGTTATATTGTTATCATTATTATTAATAATATTATCAATAAAATTAATATTATTAGTACCATCAATAATATTAATATTTTTTTATTATTATTATCACTATCAAAATCAATGTTAGATATATTATTAGTATCAATAAATAATATATAAATGTGAAAGTTGTTATATAAAAATTGATATATTATTATTACTATTAGTATTATTGTTATTATTAATAATATTAGTATAATTTGTATCATTGTTATTAATAATATCATTGTTATATATTTTATAATAATTATTATCATTGCCATTAGTAATATATTATTAGTATCACTATTATATTGTTATTACTATTATTTATAAATTTATAATATTAGAGAGTATTAATATTATATTTACATTTATAAATAAGATTAATTATAATCTATAAAAAATAAATAATAAATAAATATGTAAAAATAAGAGGTATACAATTATAGATATAAATATAGATATAGAAATACTGATATCTACAGATTATAATATACAAAAATACAGATATATATATATATATATATATACATATATATATATATACATACATATATATATATATACATATATATATATATATACAGAAATATATATATATATAAATATAGTTATATACATATAAATATATATATATATATATATATATATATATATATATATATATATATATATATATATATATATATATATATATAGTTATATATATATATATAGTTATATACATATATAAATACATATAATTACGTATTTAAACATAAGGGAATCAAAATCTGTTTCCTATCATTATCTAAACTGTTTAATTTGTCTGCTTAATTGATAAACCGGTCGATCTCAATTCAGGATCGTACAATTTGTTAGCCATCTTTATCTTCTTTTATTTTTTGTATTTTACTTCCTGAATTGATATTCTGTCGACACATTCATCATATAATACGAGTAGTACAAGTTGTTAAGGGTTATCATACGACTTACAATATCAATTATCAATCATTAAGGGGTAACTGCATTTTTTTTCTCGATCGAATTAAACAGAAAAAGAACTGAAAATGTTTTTACTCCTCTGTTCTTGTTTCATTTTCCAAAAACTTCAAAAATGAATTCAAACTCAAAATCTAATAATGCAATTATGTTGGGAATTCTCTAGTGAATCTTTCTGCAAAGTTTCAGTTTCCAATTCCTAATATCAAGCTCTAATTTACGAGTCAAAGTTAATTTTTAAAAAAAGTCAACCATCTTGTTCATCGATAAATTCGAATCTGTTTTAATGTTTCTGTTAAAATCGAGGATTCCTAAAGTTTCTAGGAGTGATTTGAAACGTATTTCGTGTTGTAATTTTTGCCTAAAACGTCCTTAAATTCGAAATCAAATCTTGAGTTTATATTTTTTTATTCACTTCGCGTACCAGCCACTATCTGTTTTAAATTTTATTTTTTTTCTCTGTTAATTAAAATCACAATGACAAGTTTGTGTATATTTCAGTATCAAATCCTAAATCAAAACATTTTAATAGTTGTTGCTTGGTTTTGGTTCTCTGGTCGACTAAATGGAGAAGAAGAGGAAGTAAAACAGAAACGGGTTATAAGGTTTTAGGTTAGGATTAAATCAGAAAACTGAAAACGGAGTAATGGTTAAAAGGTGTTTGTGCAACCGAGAGGTCTCGGGTTCGAGTCCCGTCTGGAGCATTTCTTTTTAGAAAAACAATTTAGAAGGGAATACACTTTTTATTCTCATTTCCATTATTATTATTATTATTATTATTATTATTATTATTATTATTATTATTATTATTATTATTATTATTATTATTATTATTATTATTATTACTATTATTATTATTATTATTATTATTATTATTATTATTATTATTATTATTATTATTATTATTATTATTATTATTATTATTATTATTATTATTATTATTACTATTATTATTATTATTATTATTATTATTATTATTATTATTATTATTATTATTATTATTATTATTATTATTATTGTTGTTGTTGTTGTTATTATGAATGTTGTTATTTTTAATTAGTGTTATTACAAGTATTATAATAATAATAATAATTATTATTATTATTATTATTAGTATTATTATTAAGTGTTAGTATTAATATCATTGCATTATTATTATTAAGTATTATGAATATTATCTTTATTACCATTATTATTTATTATTAATATTGTTACTATTATTACTAAAATAGGTACCATGATAAATATTATCATTTATTAATATTTATTATGATTATAGTTACAAACATGATTATTATTACTATTATCATTATTATTACGAAAAATAATAAAATTTATTATTATTTTCATTAATATTAATATTGGTATCATTTTATAGTTATTAGGATTTTTATTACTATTTATCATTATAAATGTTATCATTATTATTATTATTAATATAATTACCATTATTAGTATTGTTATTAATAAAAATTATTATCATTATTAACAATTATCATTTTATTATCACGAAAACTATCAGTATTTTTATTATTAGTAATATCAATATTATTAATATTAAAATTATTATGATTATGAAAAATAAAAGTTTAAAAAAAATATTATTAAGGTTATAAGCAGATATTAATCGTATTAACAATATTTATATAAATATTCATATATAACAAGTTAGGTATTTTATTATAATACTAATCAAATATATATTAATATAATTATATAAATATTAATCACTTTGAAGATATACAAATTATATATATATATATATATATATATATATATAATATATATAATTTAAGATATAATATATAAACTTGTTCAATTACGATTATATGTTTTAATATATATATATATATATATATATATATATATATATATATATATATATATATATATATATATATATATATATATATATACATATACATATACAAATGATCTAGGTTCGTGAATCGTATGAATATTTTTTCTACAAAATATTGGATCGTGAGTTCATTTGATTCTCTTTTACTCTTTATATTTTTTGGACTAAGAATACACGCGATGTTTTCATAACTGCTTTATTAAATGCTTTTGAAATATATTTTGAACTGAGAATACATGAAATGTTTTTATAAATGTTTGACGCGATATGACACAAGCAAAACATTCCTCGAATGAGTTATTATGCAGACAGAAGTTCTGTGGATTGTTATTAAATTAGTTGGATGTTATAATTGCCACTAATTGTTGTGAATATTTTCCCCTGATTATTATTGCTTGGTAACCTAAGAATTAGAAACGGGTATGGCCCTAATTCACGTGAATCCTAAATGTAGCTACCGGGTTTAACACCCCCACCCAGAATGTTCACTAGACGGAAGAGCTAGTGGGCGTGGTGTTTAGTACTTCGAAGTTTATATATTATACAGACGAGATGTTCTGTTTTGGGTATATTATTGATGCACATTATATGTTAAGGTCGGTTACCATGTTGAAAAATGAAATCAAAGTGAATGTTATGTATCGAGAGAATGATTTTTATACACAGGTTATGTGTATTATTTTTGTGCACGAGATATGTGTACGGTTATTAAAAATCGCGAGGCAACCTACGGGGGAGAAAAGGATACGAACCTACTCTGCCAAGCATTATGAAAAATGGTTTAGTACACGAGATATATGCACTGTATTTAAATCTTGTGGTCTATCAAAATGATGAATTTTATTGTTTACGATAAACCTATGAACTCACCAACCTTTTGGTTGACACTTGAAAGCATGTTTATTCTCAGGTATGAAATAAATCTTCCGCTGTGCATTTGCTCATTTTAGAGATATTACTTGGAGTCATTCATGACATATTTCAAAAGACGTTGCATTCGAGTCATTGAGTTCAACAAGATTATTATTAAGTCATTGATAGTTTGATATATTATGAAATGGTATGCATGCCTGTCAACTTTCGATGTAAAGAAAGTTTATCTTTTAAAAACGAATGCAATGTTTGTAAAATGTATCATATAGAGGTCAAGTACCTCGCGATGTAACCAAATGTAATGTATTGGTCCAGATGGATTAGGACGGGTTGTTATAGGTGGTATCAGAGCGGTGGTCTTAGCAAACCAGGTCTTGCTTTAGTGTGTCTAACTAGTAGTTGTTAGGATGCATTAATGTGTATGGACTTCGACCTTAGCTGCATGTCAAAAGTTTTTCTTATCATTTCTAGTCAAAAATCATCTGCTTATCATCCTTAGGAAATTACCTGCTTATCATTCTTAGTCTAGACACATGTTACTGCATTAATTGCATGAATAGTGTATAGACAAGATTCACATCTTAGCGTATCTGCTAATTTATATCTTAGTGTAGTTGTTACTGTAAACTTTTGCTGACATATTCCGTAAATTCCTCCGCAATCTACGAAATCTTTTGTTCTATACATATAGATATTCTATGTAATTATAATACCATCCGATATCCGAAAATCATTTCATATCGAAAAATCCTATATTCAATAGTACGAAATGGAACTCGCCACTAGTTCAAGTCCCTCGGATTCCGATATGGAGTTTCACTCGAGCTCCGAAAATAGTGTGACCAGAATGAACCAACCAAATAGCCATCATCTATTCTGGATGAATTAGGAATGGGTTCGTAGCCTACTTAATTATTGGAGACAAGAAGAAGGCGATCCTTTCCACCAACCGAATTCACCTCTTGGCGATGAACCTGAAGCACTTACCGGCGAACCTATCCGAAACACCATTTTCTCTCTCATTTTCAGAGTATCTCGTCATGATTATATACTATCTCTAATTCTAGATCTTATTTATCCGCTCGTCCGAACCGACAATCACCCCGGGTGTAATAGAAAAATTCAACGAGCTTCGCACCCGGGTAGTGGCTTTGGAGAATATGGTGCAAAGGTTACAAGCACCAGCAACAGCACCGACAGCAACAATACCACCAACAACCATATCTGCACCGCAAACCTCAACTTCACAATCTGTCCCACAAGCATCAACGTCGTACGCATCATAGATACCAAGGAATACTAATAAAAATCAAAGATGAAGTATTAATTCATAACTTCATTGGAGAACTATTAGGTGGCGATTGTGTAATTTCTAAAGTCTTAGAGATTATTTATTCTAGCTCAAACCGAAAAGGAAATGAGATTAATATCATATTAACTCATTAAATCCATGATTACATCTGAAGAAAATATATATGTATATATGTTTTCATAAAGATTGTAATTAAAAATTCTTTTGTACAAACTGTTAATGGTGAAAATATTTTAACGGGTAGGTAATACCCGAGGAATATTTAAATTTCACATTAATAAGTTACACTGTACATTCTTCGAATCTGATTCAACAGTCATTTACTATTCTACTTACATCCACAGATATACGTATCTATTCACCGCAAGATAACCATTTTCATTCAATTTCATATTTGGATTTTGACCTATCAGAATCCAACAAGTGGCATAATGAAGAAAACATTTGACAAAATAAAATTTGTTAGAAACAAACAAATTAAATATGAGAAATTTTGTTAAGAATCCAAGCTAACAAAATCCTAGCTAATTGTTCCTACCTAACTGCTGATTCCTTATTACAGTTTAATTATCGCAATTTTAATTATTGCAATTTAATTATTGCAATTTATTTATCGCAATTTTAATTCTCGCAATTTTATTTATCGTCATTTAATTTCTGTTCTTTATTTTACGCACTTTAAATATCATCGGGACACGTATACAATGTTTTGACATATCATAACGACGTCATCTATATATATTATTTGGAATAACCATAGACACCCTATATGCGGTAATGCTCGAGTTAGCTATACAGGGTTGAGGTTGATTCTAAAATAATATATATACCTTGAGTTGTAATCGAGTCTGAGACATGTATACAATGGGTCACGATACGTATTAATTAATTCGAATATTATATATTAAACTATATATGAATTGTTGAATTACTAACTGTGGACTACTAACATTGGACAATTAAAATGAATTAAAATATTGATTATAACATATGAAACTAAACATTCCTTCAAGTTTGCCACTTGATTTCATCTTAAAACTCATTTGTATCTTGACGATTACAATCTGCGTTCAAACCTTTCATGATTATTGAAAACACCTCAATCGAGAGGATGGATCAACCGCACTTCATCTATGAGAAAAAAAAAGATTTAAGCAACAATCATGCACCTGAAAAACTCTCGGAAACTAAGTAAAAGTTTAATACGAATCCGTATCAGATCCTGTAAGCATTATTATTACCCAAAATAACTTGGTAATCCCTTTCAAGGTAGCAAATTTTGTCAAAACTCCATCAAGACAACTTCAACATTTCCGCCAGAGTAACTCTATTATAACCCTGATATATACGAGTACCCTTTCCATCATTATTACCGGGGAACCTTTTATATTCCGCCACATTACCAATAAACTTACAACTTCATTGATCCTTGATTTTTCGAGAAATCATTATATTCATTGAAACCCTATCATGTACTCATCTACATCTTGTAACAATAATTGCAATACCAACTACCGGGAATTAGCAATCAGTATTTCGAATCTCGCAGTGTTTCTACATCAACAATTATATGTATACATATAGCATTTATCTCTTAGAATTTTGATTTTCTATTCTGAAATTCTGAAAAGCACTCAGTCTACGAATCAATACTCTGAATTTTGAAAAAGCTGAATGAAGCAGCAGAAACTGTATACAACCGTAACTATCAAAAGTTTGATGATAAAGAATAGTGTGTTGGTAAAGCTCAGAAAAGTTGGAACTAGAAAACAGATTGAGCAAACCATGAAGGAGGTTGTGGACAAATCACAAGGACTAAATCTGCTTTCGAAGAATCCAAATGATTCAGTATCTACTGAAGTCATTAACGAATGCCTTACTCCTGACTCTACACTTTTACGAACAATCTTTATCATCATCCATCGATATTAGAAATTCTAAGATATCATCGTATCTTTCATTATAAATATTCTCGATAATTCTGAAGATATTTTCATAACTATTCTTATCTGAAATCATTTATCTTTTCGTGATATCAGTGTTACATCAGAAAGGAAGTATTTTAGTTTCTAAATTCTGAAAAATTCGAATTTAAAATATGAATGTTTTTGAAGTAGTGTTGGGAACTGATGCATGAGTTAGTATAATATAATAACACTTGATCAACGTGATTATATTACAGTAAGTCATGCTAAGTTTCTAATGAAATATGATGATTCACAGACTATAACATCATAACGTGCCATGTTACACGACTCTTACATTCTACCTAATCTCCAAACATATCAAGAACATAATTTCTTGATAGTTCTATCTTCTCCAAATTCTCTGGTAATTTAACAAGTCAGATCATGCTATTACCAGTTCTTTCTTAGAACGTTAGCCATGAAACTGAGACGTCCTAATCGCTTTACTTTAACTTGGGAAGAAACAAAAGCATGAAGCTCCGAAATATTAGGGAGAATTAAAAACACTATAACCCCAAGGGCGAAGTAGAAGTAAATAGATTCCTCCGGTGGCAGATGAAAAAGAAAAATGACAGATATGAAAGTTAGGAGTATATCAAAAATCAGAACTGGATGGAGCATATTGATGAATGCTTTAAAGTATAAATTGAGGGAGGAAGAATAGAAGGTGTGAGCTGTGAAAATAAGGAAACAAAGGGAATGGATTTATAGTGAAATATCCGACAGAGCAATCGAAATAGATTATCGCATTTACCCAAAGAGGATTCTAATTTCTTTAATTATCGAAGAGCCAAATCTTATTACGAAGATATCCTATAAATTCCTTAAAATCTGAAAATCAACCGTGATTATATCACTGGTTAAGACGAACCAGCATTTACTCACTTCACTCTTTTGTGATAGCTTCACTCGTATTCTTCACAAAAATCAAATTATATAATCCATATTACTCGCTGATGATAAAACAATGATTTTCAGCTTGTAAGAGTCATGAAAACATACTTATTGTCAGCCATAACAACCTCGATCAAATTTCAGGACGAAATTTCTTTAACGGGTAGGTACTGTGATAACCCGAAAATTTCCGACCAAATTTAAACTTAATTCTTATATGATTTCGACACGATAAGCAAAGTCTAGTGAGCTGAATCTCAAAAATTTTGGAACTATTTTATGAAATTATTTGATCTTTGACTATCCTCGACGATTCACGAACATTTGTGTGTAGATAACATGTATATGTATATATATAAAAATCAATATAGATATAAATGTATATTATAAATTGAAATAATAAAAATATAATATAGTTATTCGGATTTAAAATATAAATAATAATTAGAATAATTAAGTTACTATTAAAATGAATATATATATATATATATATATATATATATATATATATATATATATATATATATATATATATATATATATATATATATATATATATATATATATATATGAAATTTGATAAGTATAAATTGTTATATTGTTATCATTGTTAATAATAATATTATCAGTAAAATTAATATTATTAGTACCATCAATAATATTAATATTTTTTTTTATTATTATCACTATCAAAATCAGTGTTAGTTATATTATTAGTATCAATAAATAATATATAAATGTGAAAGTTGTTATATAAAAATTGATATATTATTATTACTATTAGTATTATTGTTATTATTAATAATATTAGTATAATTAGTATCATTGTTATTAATAATATCATTGTTATATATTTTATAATAATTATTATCATTATCATTAGTAATAATATTATTATTATCACTATTATATTTGTATTACTATTATTTATAAATTTATAATATTAGAGAGTATTATTATTATATTTACATTTATAAATTAGATTAATTATAATCTATAAAAAAATAATAAATATATAAAAATAAGAGGTATACAATTACAGATATAAATATAGATATAGAAATACTGATATATACAGATTATAATATACAAAAATACATATATATATATATATATATATATATATATATATATATATATATATATATATATATATATATATATATATATATATAAATACATATAATTATGTATTTAAACATAAGGAAATAAAAATCAGTTTCCTATCATTATCTAAACTGTTTAATTTGTCTGCTTAATTGCTAAACCGATCGATCTCAATTCAGAATCGTACAATTTGTTAGCCATCTTTATCTTCTTTTCTTTTTTGTATTTTACTTCCTGGATTGATATTCTGTCGACACATTCATTATATAATACGAGTAGTACAAGTTGTTAAGGGTTATCATACGACTTACAATATCAATTATCAATCATTAAGGGGTAACTGCATTTTTTCTCTCGATCAAATTAAACAAAAAAAGAACTAAAAATGTTTTTACTCCTCTGTTCTTGTTTCATTTTCCAAAAACTTCAAAAACGAATTCAAACTCAAAATCTAATAATGCAATTACGTTGGGAATTCTCTAGTGAATGTTTCTGCAAAGTTTCAGTTTCCAATTCCTAATATTAAGCTCTAATTTACGAGTCAAAGTTAATTTTTTAAAAAAGTCAACCATCTTGTTCATCGATAAATTCAAATCTGTTTTAATGTTTCTGTTAAAATCGAGGATTCATAAAGTTTCTAAGAGTGATTCGAAACGTATTTCTTGTTGTAATTTTTGCCTAAAACGTCCTTAAATTCGAAATCAAATCTTGAGTTTATATTTTTTTTATTCACTTCGCATACCAGCTACTATCTGTTTTAAATTTTATTTTTTTGTCTGTTAATTAAAATCACAATTACAAGTTTATGTATATTTAAGTATCAAATCCTAAATCAAAACATTTTAATAGATGTTGCTTGGTTTTGGTTCTCTGGTCGACTAAATGGAGAAGAAGATGAAGTAAAACAGAAACGGGTTATAAGGTTTTAGGTTAGGATTAAATCAGAAAACTGAAAAAGGAGTAATGGTTAGAGGGTATTTGTGCAACTGAGAGGTCTCGGGTTCGAGTCCCGTCTTGAGCATTTCTTTTTAGAAAAACAATTTAGAAGGGTATACACTTTTTATTATCATTTCCATTATTATTATTATTATTATTTTTATTATTATTATTATTATTATTATTATTATTATTATTATTATTATTATTATTATTATTATTATTATTATTATTATTATTATTATTATTATTATTATTATTATTATTATTATTATTATTATTATTATTATTATTATTATTATTATAATTATTATTATTATTTTTGTTATTATTAATGTTGTTATTATTAATTAGTGTTATTACAAGTATTATAATAATAATAATTATTAGTATTAGTATTAGTATTATTATTAAGTGTTAGTATTAATATCATTAGCATTATTATTATTAAGTATTATGAATATTATCATTATTACCATTATTATTTATTATTAATATTGTTACTATTATTACTAAAATAGGTACCATGATAAATATTATCATTTATTAATATTTATTATGATTATAGTTACAAACATGATGTGACAACCCGGAAATTTCCAACCAAATTTAAACTTTATCTTTATATTATTCCGACACTATAAGCAAAGTTTGTTAAGTTAAATCTCAAGAATTTTAAATTGTGTTCATACATTCATTATAACCTCGACCAAATTCTGACGATTCACGAACCGTTATATATAAATAAATATGTATATATATGTATATATATATTATAACTTGAGAATATTAATAAAGTATTAAACGTATAATACTTTATATGAACGTATTTGTTTCAATATGTTTATCGATGGAATTAGAAGATAATATCAAATGATTGATTTATCAGATACATTATGATATGATTACGGGTCTATGTTATGAGGTCCACTGTGATTTAAGAAATCTATTCTTTTTGACAACATTCGGAAAATGGTAAAGTGATTTATAAGTAAGAACGTGAAGTGTAAATAACTTAGATGTTGGATATCGACAAGTTAAGTAACTCGACATTTTTCATTAAGATGATTTCATACGTTTATTTAACCTTTGAACTTTATCCCATGCTTCACCAACAAACTATAATTTAAAAACTTGAAACCTGTTATGAATATATATGATTCTACTTTTCTAAAACATTTTATGATATAACGATTTCCATTATTTTAACCTTTAAATAAAATGATTCTTAAAAATATATTTGGTTTTGGAAAACAAAATTATTATATTTATTTGATTTAGTTTCAAACGTACAAAAACGTTTTCAGTTTAAAAAGAACTTTATTATTAAAACGTATATAACTTTTATAAATATCTAGAACCACTTTTGACAACTCATTACTTAACCAGTATGATAAAGATAACGATATTTATATTTTATTTTATTAAATATATATAACGATTTAAATTAATATTATATATATTTATACGCGTATTATACGTACATAGTTTTATACTTTTACTATACTTAAACTTTACCTTTACTTTATTTTTACTTTACTTTAACTTTAATAATTCACTTTAATAATTCAAACTTTAATAATTCACTTTAATAATTCATACTTTAATAATTCACTTTAATAATTCATACTTTAATAATTCACTTTAATAATTCATACTTTAATAATTCACTTTAATAATTCAAAAATCTATTATAAATAGAATTCAATAGGTTTCATTATTTCATAGAAACTTGAAAATATTTTTCTCTAAACTCTCTCAATCGATTTACATATATATATTTACTCCGTATTATTTCAAGATATTATTAGTATACATAAAATATTACGTCAGAGTGCTGTCCGAGTGATTTTGAAATTGTTTTTCGAGTGGGATTGGATTAAGGAAATTATGGGTTATAGCTATGGAGGTGATTGGGTATGGTTCATGGGTATGCTCGTGAGGTCAATATAGTGTTTATCATCTCCGTTGCGTCTACGTACCTTTCCTGCAATATTGAATCTCAATATTGATACGTGAGTACTCATAATTTAACTTTTACATACTAATAGTGTATCCTTGACTAGTGCTCGAGTATATAGGATTATGCATATTTGTACTTTTGATATTGCCTTTAGTTAGGTTATGTTGAATCCTGAATTAGTTATATATGCGACTGAGATAAGGTATAAGATATGCATGTCGTTGGAAAGCTAACGAAAAATTAAGAACTTTTCATTTAGATATCGAATGATTTCGATGAACGGATTTGAAGTTATAGTCCATCGAATTTTTGTATTATTATTAAAAATGATTATTATTATCGTCGTTATTATCGTCGTTCTAGTTTTATCTTATTATTATTATTATTATTATTATTATTATTATCTTTATCAATAAAAGGATTTATCATTAAAAAAAATTGTTATTTTTTATTATTATTACTATCGTTATTATCGTTAAAGTTATAATTAGTATTATTATTATTATCCAATTATTATTATTACCATTATTATTGGTATTATTATTATTATTATTATCATTATTAATATATATATCATTATTTAAAAATGGTTATTGTTATTGTTAATATTATTATTACTATATTATCATTAAGATAATTATTAGTATTATCGTTAATAATGTTATAGTAACTATCATTATTAATATTAGTGTAATTAAAACAAATATTTGTAACACCTAATTATTTTGATTACTATTATTATCATTATTACGAACACGATATAAAAGACGATTTAAAGCAATTAAACGAAACGATTAGGAAATAATGGGTAAGAGTATCATGATGAAATTAAAATTTTATAAGATATTGATTTACATAAAATTATCATTCTTATTATTTTTATCATTACTATTATTATTAAAATTATCGTTAGTATTAAAACTATCATTTTAACAAAAATTATCATTTTAATAGATATGTCATTGTTACTATAAAATATCATTATTATTATTATTTTAAATAGAATTATTATTTTAAAGATAATATTAAAAATTATCGTAAATATTAAAGTTATCATAATTAGAATTATCGTTTATCATAATGTCATCTTAGTAATTATAAATATTGATATTTTTATAATAATAATTATTATTACAAAATAATACAACTTTTACTTACTATCATTATAGATATTATTTTATCAAATAAATATTTGATACAAACATATTTTACTACGTGTAATAACTTACTTTAATAATACCTATCATATTATCTTTATAATATTAAATGAACCCTATAAATTTTATTACTTAATATATATAAAAGTATATTTTATTATATAAATATAATATAAAATTTTATTTATTAATAAATAAATTATATTATTTACTCTAATAAATCTTTTAAAAATATTTAAAAATATAAAACGACGATATTTAAACTATATATTAATCATGTATAGATTTTTGGAAATTATTTTGAGTCAAATTTACTTTTGTTGACTTTTGCATATTAGTCTCGAGCATTAGGATTGTGGTACACTATGACTTGACCTAATTTGTTAGATAAATATTGACCAACACATAAATATATATAATTAATTTAGGTTCGTGAATCTGAGGCCAACCTTGCACTTGTTCAATGACGTTATATGTATTTTTACTACGAAATACAGTATGGTGAGTTTCATTTGCCTTTTTACCCTTTATATTTTTGGGACTGAGAATACATGCGCTTTTATAAATGTTTGACGAAATAGACACAAGTAATTGAAACTACATTCTATGGTTGAATTATCGAAATCGAATATGCCCCTTTTTATTAAAGTCCGGTAATCTAAGAATTAGGGAACAGACACCCTAATTGACGCGAATCCTAAAGATAGATCTATTGGGCCTAACAAACCCCATCCAAAGTACCGGATGCTTTAGTACTTCGAAATTATATCATGTCCGAAGGAGGATCCCGGAATGATAGGGGATATTCTTATATGTATCTAGTTAATGTCGGTTACCAGGTGTTCACCATATGAATGATTATTTTTTTGTCTCTATGCATGGGACGTATATTTATGAGAACTGGAAATGAAATTCTTGTGGTCTATTAAAATAATGGAAATAAATGATTATGATAAACTAATGAACTCACCAACCTTTTGGTTGACACTTTAAAGCATGTTTATTCTCAGGTGTTAAAGAAATCTTCCGCTGTGCATTTGCTCATTTTAAAGATATTACTTGGAGTCTTTCATAGCATATTTCGAAGAACGTTGCATTCGAGTCATTGAGTTCATCAAAGATTATTATTAAATCAATTTATAGTTGGATAGTGAATATTATGAAATGGTATGCATGCCTGTCAATTTTTGATGTAAAGAAAGATTGTCTTTTAAAAACGAATGCAATGTTTGTAAAATGTATCATATAGAGGTCAAATACCTCGCAATGTAATCAACTATTGTGAATCGTTTATAATGTATATGAACGGGTTCTTTCAGTTGGTATCAGAGCGGTGGTCTTAGCGAACCAGGTCTGCATTAGTGTGTCTAACTGATAAGTCCTTAGGATGCATTAGTGAGTCTGGACTTCGACCGTGTCTGCATGTCAAAAGTTTTGCTTATCATTTCTAGTCTGAAATCATCTGCTTATCATCCATAGGAAATTACCTGCTTATCATTATTAGTCTAGACACGTCTTGCTATATTAATTGCATGAGTAGTGTATAGACAAAATTCATATCTTAGCGTATCTGCTAAATCATATCTTATCGTATCTGTTACTTTAAACTTTGCCTGACATATCCCGCAAATTCCTCTGTAATCTATGAAATCTTTTGATATCTATATATAGATATCCTATGTAAATAGAATACCACTCGATAGCCGAAAAATCATTTTATATCGAAAATCCTTTATCCAATCGTACGAAATGGAATTTGTCATCAGTTCAAGTCACTCGGATTCTGAAATGGAATCTCACTCAAGCTCCGAAAGCTGTGTGACCGGAATGGATCAACCAATCAGTCATCACCTATTCTGGATGAATTGGGGATGGGTTCGTAGCCTCTTCAATCATTCGAAACAAGAAGAAGGCGATCCTTTCCATCCACCACATTTCCCTCTTGGCAAAGAACCTGAAGCACTTACCGGCGAACCTGTTCGAGACACCATTTTCTCTCTCATTTCCAGGGTATCTCGTCACGATTATATACTACATCAAATTCTAGATTTTATTTATCCGCTCGTTCCGACCGACAATCATCCTGGAATAATAGAAGAAGTCAACGAACTTCACGCTCGGGTAGTGGCTTTGGAGAATATGGTGCAGAGATTACAAACACCAGCAGCAGCACCAGCAGCATAACCAGTACCACCATCATCAACGCCAACAGTACCATTACCACCTCCAACCACAACCGCATCGTAAACCTCAACTTCACAATCTGTCCCACGAGCATCAACGTCATACGCACCATAGATACCAAGGAGTACCAACAACAATAACTGACGAAGTATTAATTCATAACTTCATTGGAGAAACATTCCGCGGCGATTATGTAATCTCTAAAGTCTTAGAGATTATCTAATCTAGCCCTAACCATAAATCAGTGAAGCGAACCAAAATGATAGAAGGAAGAGTAGAAACTCTGACAAAAATGGTGTGTGATTAACAAGCTAAACTTGCTTTACCAACAACATCAACAGTACCGTCAGCGTTACCAGCATCGTCAGTACAGTCAACATCCGAATCAACAACACCGATAACATCACAAACTCCGTCAGTTCAAGAATCACTGTGGACATCATTACGAATCAATAACATGTATATTGTATCAACGAGTTATGAAGAATTAACTCATTCCTTCTGAAGAAATTATATGTATATTATATATATATATATATATATATATATATATATATATATATATATATATATATATATATATATATATATATATATATATATATATATATATATATATATATTTTGAAATAAATCTTTCCGTGCTAAGCTATTGTGTGTGAATCTTAACTACTCGGTTAATTCATATTACAAATATGCAATAATGTACGTCCTTCGGCCGCAACTTAACCAGCGTTAACTACAATCTCTGTCGCAATTCAACAAATTCCAATTCATAATAAATCAAGTATATATTTGATTTTACACTTTCATCATCGATGTACCCGAAACTTTTCAGATAACATCATTCGTACTTTGCAAAATTCACAAGAATTCCACGAACCGAACATCATACATCAACAAATAACGAAGTATTGATTCATAATTTCAATGTCATTAAAGAAATACTGCGTAAAAGTTATGTACTTTTTAAAGCCTTTAAGGATTATTCAATTCTAGTTTCAACCGTAAATCAAATGAGTTTAATTTAATATTAACTCATTAAACCTATGTTACATCTGAAGAAAATATACATATATATATTTTCATAAAGACTGTAATAAAATTCTTTTGTACAAAATACTAATTGTGAAATTTTTTTTTAACGGGTAGGTAATACCCGAGAGATATATAAATTCAAAAATAATATGTTACATTCTTCGAATCTGATTCAGCAAATTATCCATTATACTCCCTACTTTCACAACAATATACATTCTTTTATAGAAATCAAAACAACCATACTCATTCAAAATTTAATTACATATTCTGATTTTGAAATCTCAAAATTCAACTCGAGATATGTCCAAAATCATCACTCTTAGGTCCTTACATCTTTCACAAGCTATATTTTGACTTCAAAACTGTGTTAGAACATCAAATGTATGTTAACGATTATAATCTGTGTTCAAACCCTTTGAAAATTTCTGAAGACACTTCGAATGATTAGCAATTGAGATGATGATCCAACCACATGTTACCCACAGTTATGTACCCGAAAAAAAAAACTCTTGAAACCAAAGTAAAAGTTTAAACAACATATCCGCGTCAGATTCTTTGGCATTTATTATCAAAAATAACTTTGCGACTCCTATTCAAAGTAGCCAGTTTTGTCACAGCTCCAGCAAGTCAACTTCGACTTTTCAGTCAGACTAACCTTATTATAACCTTTTACACCATCGTTACCAGGGAACCTTTTACACCATCGTTACCAGGGAACCTTTTACATTCCACCACATTATTAGCAGATGTACCAACAACTTCATTACCCTTTGACTTTAGCCTCTCCAAAAAGTCATTATAATTATTTATTGAAACCCCATCATTTACTCATTCGCATCTTGAAATGAGAATTGCCATACGAATCATTGGGAATTAGCAATCAGTATTTTGAAATCTCGCAGCATGTCTACGCCAACAGTTATTTGTGTATATATAACGTCTATCTTCTGGACTTAATTTGAATGTGAAGTTTCTGAAAAACACTCCGAACTACTAATTGGTTCTCCGAAAATGGAAAAAATGCTGATGAAGTAGCAAAAACTATAAACGACTTTAAACGGTAAAAGCTGGATGATAATGATGAAGTGTGCTGGCAAAGCGCAGAAAAAGAAAAGTTTTGGAACTGGAAAACGGATTGAGCAAAGTAGGAAGGAGGCTGTGGACAAATTACAAAGACTGAACCTGACTTCTAAGGATCCAAATGATTCAGTACCTGCTGAAGTCATTAACGAATACCTTGCTCCTGACTCTAAACCCCTGCGGACAATATTCTTCATCATCCTCTGATATTAGAAATTCTAAAATATCATCATATCTTTCATTATAAATATCCTCCATATTTCTGAAGATATTTTCTTAATTTTTCTTATTTGAAATCATTTACCTCTTCGCGCTATCTGTATTACATCATAAAAGAAACTATTTTAGTTTCTAAATTCTGAAACATTCAAGTTTAAAATAGGAATATTTTGAAGTAGTGTTGGGAACTGAAGCATGAATTAGTATAATATAAAGACACTTGATCAATGTGATTATATTACTGTAAGTCATGCTGAGTTTCTAAATGGAACGTGATGATTCACATATCATAACATCATCATGTGCCATGTTATACGACTCTTGTATTCTATTTAACCTCTAAAATATCAAGAAAATATTTCTTGATGATTCGGCCTTTTCCAAGGTATTCTGGTAATTTGACAAGTCAAGATCGTGCCATCACAATTTCCTTTCTAGAACATTAACAATGTTCATTCCGAAATTCATATCTGTGAATTCTGGACCATTACAAGCGGTGCTTAATCGCAAGAAGAAGAAACGAAAGGACAAAACTCCGAAATAGAAATTGGGGTATAAATTGCATCAAATAAAAGAGAGCATTAACTGTGGATGACAATGATTATAGAAGATAGAAACAGAGACTTTGAAATATAAGGGAAGATATAAAGCCCAACGACAAACCAAAAATTATAGACCATATATATCGATGCATATAGCAATATAAAGACACGGGAGAACTAGAAACACTATAAACCCAAGAGTATAGTAGAAGTAAATAGATTCTTCCGGTGGTAGATGAAAAAGAAGAATGACCGATATGAAAGTTATAAGTATATCGAGAATCAGAACTGGATGGAGCATATTGATGAACACTTTAAAATATGAGTTGAGGGGGAAAGAATAGAAGGTGATGAAACATGACTAGGAACTTAGAAATTAACAGATTTAACTCACACAATGACGGAATAAGTGAATCAAACCCTCTAGTAAATAGGTTAAGCTTTTTGGGATTAATTTAGTCATACCATAACTAAATCAAGTGTGATTAGTTCAACACCTAGAGCTATTATTCACCACCTGGGTGATTTGGGTTGAGAGAGAATTGGAGGAGCTCACCAGATCTGAGTGTGTGTAACAAATGAGAGGCTTAACCTAAAATGATGAACATAAGACTTTATATACCCCTGCTGTTGACTCACCCGTACGATTCATCCATCACACATACGAGTTGGCTTCATCAGCCATACAGGTGATCACTCACTCGTGTCTTCTCATTTAGGTTGTAATTGTGACTTAGCTCAGTATCAACTGTGCGTATGAGCCTATCATCCGTACGAGTGAGGCTTCACTCGGACGTCTGACTAAGTCTAACATAGTCAAACATCTAAATCTCGTTCCTGCAGTTGCTGTAACCACATACAAACACGGATAGGATAATAACGAACGATCCTGGTGGCCTGTAAACTGTTGTACCTGCAATAGACGTGGGTAGATGTCTAGGGACTTGCATAAAATGCATCAACAGAAGGTGTGAGTTGTAAGAAAATGAAGGAGGTGAATTTATAAGAAAATCTCCGACAGAACAATTAAAATGGACTATCGCATTTAAAGCGGATCCAAATTCCTTTTGTTACCGGAGAATCAAATCTTATTACAAAGATTTTCTTCAAATCCCTTGAAATCTAGAAATCAATCATATCTACGTAAAATGATAAGATGAATCTACACTTACTCATTTCACTCTTCTATGTTAGCTTCATTCGTACTCTTCATATAAATGGATAGTTTATCCAAATTATTCGCTGATGATAAAACTCTAATTTTCAGCCTGTATGCATCATGAAAACAGACTTATTATCATTCACGACCTTTCCACTCAAATTTCGGGACGAAATTTCTTTAACGGGTAGGTACTGTGACAACCCGGAAATTTTCAACCAAATTTAAACTTTATCTTTATATTATTCCGACACGATAAGCAAAGTTTGTTAAGTTAAATCTCAAGAATTTTAAATTGTGTTCATACATTCATTATAACCTTGACCAAATTTTGACGATTCACGAACCGTTATATATAAATAAATATGTATATATATGTATATATATATTATAACTTGAGAATATTAATAAAGTATTAAACGTATAATACTTTACATGAACGTATTTGTTTCAATATGTTTATCGATGGAATTAGAAGATAATATCAAATGATTGATTTATCAGATACATTATGATATGATTACGGGTCTATGTTATGAGGTCCACTGTGATTTAAGAAATCTATTCTTTTTGACAACATTCGGAAAATGGTAAAGTGATTTATAAGTAAGAACGTGAAGTGTAAATAACTTAGATGTTGGATATCGACAAGTTAAGTAACTCGACATTTTTCATTAAGATGATTTTATACGTTTATTTAACCTTTGAACTTTATCCCATGCTTCAGCAACAAACTGTAATTTAAAAACTTGAAACCTGTTATGAATATATATGATTCTACTTTTTTAAAACATTTTATGATATAACGATTTCCATTATTTTAACCTTTAAATAAAATGATTCTTAAAAATATATTTGGTTTTGGAAAACAAAATTATTATATTTATTTGATTTAGTTTCAAACGTACAAAAACGTTTTCAGTTTAAAAAGAACTTTATTATTAAAACGTATATAACTTTTATAAATATCTAGAACCACTTTTGACAACTCATTACTTAACCAGTATGATAAAGATAACGATATTTATATTTTATTTTATTAAATATATATAACGATTTAAATTAATATTATATATATTTATACGCGTATTATACGTACATAGTTTTATACTTTTACTATACTTAAACTTTACCTTTACTTTATTTTTACTTTACTTTAACTTTAATAATTCACTTTAATAATTCAAACTTTAATAATTCACTTTAATAATTCATACTTTAATAATTCACTTTAATAATTCATAATTTAATAATTCACTTTAATAATTCATACTTTAATAATTCACTTTAATAATTCAAAAATCTATTATAAATAGAATTTAATAGGTTTCATTATTTCATAGAAACTTGAAAATATTTTTCTCTAAACTCTCTCAATCGATTTACATATATATATTTACTCCATATTATTTCAAGATATTATTAGTATACATAAAATATTACGTCAGAGTGCTGTCCGAGTGATTTTGAAATTGTTTTTCGAGTGGGATTGGATTAAGGAAATTATGGGTTATAGCTATGGAGGTGATTGGGTATGGTTTATGGGTATGCTCGTGAGGTCAATATAGTGTTTATCATCTCCGTTGCGTCTACGTACCTTTCCTGCAATATTGAATCTCAATATTGATACGTGAGTACTCATAATTTAACTTTTACATACTAATAGTGTATCCTTGACTAGTGCTCGAGTATATAGGATTATGCATATTTGTACTTTTGATATTGCCTTTAGTTAGGTTATGTTGAATCCTGAATTAGTTATATATGCGACTGAGATAAGGTATAAGATATGCATGTCGTTGGAAAGCTAACGAAAAATTAAGAACTTTTCATTTAGATATCGAATGATTTCGATGAACGGATTTGAAGTTATAGTCCATCGAATTTTTGTATTATTATTAAAAATGATTATTATTATCGTCGTTATTATCGTCGTTCTAGTTTTATCTTATTATTATTATTATTTTCTTTATCAATAAAAGGATTTATCATTAAAAAAAAATTGTTATTTTTTATTATTATTACTATCGTTATTATCGTTAAAGTTATAATTAGTATTATTATTATTATCCAATTATTATTATTACTATTATTATTGGTATTATTATTATTATTATTATTATTATCATTATTAATATATATATCATTATTTAAAAATGGTTATTGTTATTGTTAATATTATTATCACTATATTATCATTAAGATAATTATTAGTATTATCGTTAATAATGTTATAGTAACTATCATTATTAATATTATTGTAATTAAAACAAATATTTGTAACACCTAATTATTTTGATTACTATTATTATCATTATTACGAACACGATATAAAAGACGATTAAAAGAAATTAAACGAAACGATTAGGAAATAATGGGTAAGAGTATCATGATGAAATTAAAATTTTATAAGATATTGATTTAGATAAAATTATCGTTCTTATTATTTTTATCATTACTATTATTATTAAAATTATCGTTAGTATTAAAACTATCATTTTAACAAAAATTATCATTTTAATAGATATGTCATTGTTACTATAAAATATCATTATTATTATTATTTTAAATAGAATTATTATTTTAAAGATAATATTAAAAATTATCGTAAATATTAAAGTTATCATAATTAGAATTATCGTTTATCATAATGTCATCTTAGTAATTATAAATATTGATATTTTTATAATAATAATTATTATTACAAAATAATACAACTTTTACTTACTATCATTATAGATATTATTTTATCAAATAAATATTTGATACAAACATATTTTACTACGTGTAATAACTTACTTTAATAATACCTATCATATTATCTTTATAATATTAAATGAACCCTATAAATTTTATTACTTAATATATATAAAAGTATATTTTATTATATAAATATAATATAAAATTTTATTTATTAATAAATAAATTATATTATTTACTCTAATAAATCTTTTAAAAATATTTAAAAATATAAAACGACGATATTTAAACTATATATTAATCATGTATAGATTTTTGGAAATTATTTTGAGTCAAATTTACTTTTGTTGACTTTTGCATATTAGTCTCGAGCATTAGGATTGTGGTACACTATGACTTGACCTAATTTATTAGATAAATATTGACCAACACATAAATATATATAATTAATTTAGGTTCGTGAATCCGAGGCCAACCTTGCACTTGTTCAATGACGTTATATGTATTTTTACTACGAAATACAGTATGGTGAGTTTCATTTGCCTTTTTACCCTTTATATTTTTGGGACTGAGAATACATGCGCTTTTATAAATGTTTGACGAAATAGACACAAGTAATTGAAACTACATTCTATGGTTGAATTATCAAAATCGAATATGCCCCTTTTTATTAAAGTCTGGTAATCTAAGAATTAGGGAACATACACCCTAATTGACGCGAATCCTAAAGATAGATCTATTGGGCCTAACAAACCCCATCCAAAGTACTGGATTCTTTAGTACTTCGAAATTATATCATGTCCGAAGGAGGATCCCGGAATGATAGGGGATATTCTTATATGTATCTAGTTAATGTCGGTTACCAGGTGTTCACCATATGAATGATTATTTTTTGTCTCTATGCATGGGACGTATATTTATGAGAACTGGAAATGAAATTCTTGTGGTCTATTAAAATGATGGAAATAAATGATTATGATAAACTAATGAACTCACCAACCTTTTGGTTGACACTTTAAAGCATGTTTATTCTCAGGTGTTAAAGAAATCTTCCGCTGTGCGTTTGCTCATTTTAAAGATATTACTTGGAGTCTTTCATAGCATATTTCGAACAACGTTGCATTCGAGTCATTGAGTTCATCAAAGATTATTATTAAATCAATTTATAGTTGGATAGTGAATATTATGAAATGGTATGCATGCCTGTCAATTTTTGATGTAAAGAAAGATTGTCTTTTAAAAACGAATGCAATGTTTGTAAAATGTATCATATAGAGGTCAAATACCTCGCAATGTAATCAACTATTGTGAATCGTTTATAATGTATATGAACGGGTTCTTTCACATGATTATTATTACTGTGACAACCCGGAAATTTCCAACCAAATTTAAACTTTAATCTTTATATGTTTTCGACACGATAAGCAATATTTGTTAAGTTAAATTTCAAGAATTTTAAACTATGTTCATACATTCATTCAACCTCGACCAAGTTCCAACGATTCACGAACCATTAAACGAATATGATTATATATGTATATGTGTATATATATTATAACTTGAAACGTAAACAAAATATTAGATTAAATACTTTATATGATTGTATCTGTTTCAAAATTTTTATCAATGGAATTAGAAGATAAGATCAAATGATTGAATTATCAGATATATTAAATTATGATTACAAGTCTCTGTTGAAAGGCCCACGTTGATTTGAGAAATCTTTTCATTTTAACAATATTCGGAAAATGGTAAAGTGATTTATAAATATGAATAAATTGTCAATCATTGAGAACTAGACAAAGGATAGTGGAAAATTGAATCTCATAAAGACTCGATTGATCTATTTAGTTTCAAACGTACAAAAACGTTTTCAATTTAAAAAGAACTTTATTATTAAAATGTATATAACTTTTATAAATATCTAGAACCACTTTTGACAACTCATTACTTAACTAGTATGATAAAGATAACGATATTTATATTTTATTTTATTAAATATATATAACGATTTAAATTAATATTATATATATTTATACGCATCTTATACGTACATAGTTTTATACTTTTACTATACTTAAACTTTACCTTTACTTTATTTTTACTTTACTTTAACTTTAATAATTCATACTTTAATAATTCACTTTAATAATTCATACTTTAATAATTCACTTTAATAATTCATACTTTAATAATTCACTTTAATAATTCATACTTTAATAATTCACTTTAATAATTCATATTTTAATAATTCACTTTAATAATTCAAAAATCTATTATAAATAGAATTCAATAGGTTTCATTATTTCATAGAAACTTGAAAATAGTTTTCTCTAAACTCTCTCAATCGATTTACATATATATATTTACTCCGTATTATCTCAAGATATTATTAGTATACATAAAATATTACGACAGAATGCTGTCCGAGTGATTTCGAAGTTGTTTTTTGAGTGGGATAGGATTAAGGAAATTATGGGTTATAGCTATGGAGGTGATTGAGTATGGGTCACGGGTATGCTCGTGAGGTCAATATAGTGTTTATCATCTTCGTTGCATTTACGTACCTTTCCTGCAATATTGAATCTCAATATTGATATGTGATTACTCATAATTTAATTTTTACATACTAATTGTGTATCCCTGACTAGTGCTCGAGTATATAGGATTATGCATGCTTGTACTTTTGATATTGCCATTAGATAGGTTATGTTGATTCCTGAATTAGTTACATATACGATTGAGATAAGGTATAAGATATGCATGTCGTTGGAAAGCTAGCGAAAAATAGTTGAATTTTGGTTTAAGAATCACTTGAATCCAAGTAACGGTTAGAAAGTTATGAAATAAACAAATTGCATAATTAATTTCGTAATTAAAATTGCTGATGATAATTAGTGAACTAATTTTCTGGGTTATAAAAAGTGGTTATTTGGATTCTACTCGTCGAGTAGATGAATTTTCATATAAAGCACGTCTCGTTTCGTTGAACGGTTGTCAAGTTATGGACAAAAGAAGTTTTGCAATTTTTGATGAAATGTCGAAACGGGAACTGAAATTCTCGCTGATCTGCGTTGTTTCATATATAAAAAACAATACCACTGAATTCTTTGCTGTAAGGTCTAACAAACGACTCTGGCCGTTTGTCAATTCGAGTCTCGACGATTTTTCTAAAAATCATCAAAGTTGACGGTTTGGTCACATTTTAAAATTCTAAAAAGAGCTGAAACTTTTTTATTTAAAAATGTCAGTTTTGTATCAGTTGTCATGGTCGGCCTGATATGTGTTTACTCTTGTCAAAAATCATGTTATATCTTTGTGGTAACGAGAATTTGCAGGCTTTGACCGTTTGTCAATACGAGTTTTGAGGAATTTTCTAAAAATCTCCAAAGTAGGCTACTCGGTCACTTTTGTAAATTTATTAAAGCTGAAAAATTAACTTTGAAACGCCGAAAATGCGTTGGCAACTACGAGTTGTCTAGGTTTAGTTTACTTCTGTAATATTTATGCATAATCTTTTTGGTAATGTGTAACTTTTATCTTTGGCTGTTTGTCAATCGGAGTTCCGATAATTTTTCTAAAAATAGCTGAAGTGGCCCGTTTAGTCATGTTTGACCGAAAATCATTTTTGTATAAGTTATTATATATTTGCATGCGACCTCATTTTTACTTTGACCTTTGACTTTTGACTTTAACCTTTGACTTTTGACTTTGAACTTTGACTTTTCCTGTTAACTTTTCAGTTAAGTTTTTGTGTTGATTTTCTCTATAAAAAAAAACCTAAAATACTATTTTATGATTATGAAACCATTTGTGTTACGTTGTTTCACACGTCACCTTTTACTAGAATCTTAATTGAGCATGAGTAATATAACATGTTACTATACTGTAGAGTCAGACTCGAGCTATAGGATAGGATTACACTATGACCTGACCTAAATTGCTATACAAATATTGACCAACATATAAATATATATAATTAATATAGGTTCGTGAATCCGAGGCCAACCTTGCACTTGTTCAATGACGTTATATGTATTTTTACTACGAAATACAGTATGGTGAGTTTCATTTGCCTTTTTACCCTTTATATTTTTGGGACTGAGAATACAAGCGCTTTTATAAATGTTTGACGAAATAGACACAAGTAATTGAAACTACATTCTATTGTTGAATTATCGAAATCGAATATGCCCCTTTTTATTAAAGTCTGGTAATCTAAGAATTAGGGAACAGACACCCTAATTGACGCGAATCCTAAAGATAGATCTATTGGGCCTAACAAACCCCATCCAAAGTACCGGATGCTTTAGCACTTCGAAATTTATATCATGTCCGAAGGGGGATCCCGGAATAATAGGGGATATTCTTATATGCATATTATTAATGTCGGTTACTAGGTGTTCACCATATGAATGATTATTTTTGTCTCTATGCATGGTACGTATATTTATGAGAACTGGAAATGAAATTCTTGTGGTCTATTAAAATGATGGAAATAAATGATTATGATAAACTAATGAACTCACCAACCTTTTGGTTGACACTTTAAAGCATGTTTATTCTCAGGTGTTAAAGAAATCTTCCGCTGTGCATTTGCTCATTTTAAAGATATTACTTGGAGTCTTTCATAGCATATTTCAAAGAACGTTGCATTCGAGTCATTGAGTTCATCAAAGATTATTATTAAATCAATTTATAGTTGGATAGTGGATATTATGAAATGGTATGCATGCCTGTCAATTTTCGATGTAAAGAAAGATTGTCTTTTAAAAATGAATGCAATGTTTGTAAAATGTATCATATAGAGGTCAAATACCTCGCAATGTAATCAACTATTGTGAATCGTTTATAATGTATATGAACGGGTCCTTTCAGTTGGTATCAGAGCGGTGGTCTTAGCGAACCAGGTCTGCATTAGTGTGTCTAACTGATAAGTCGATAGGATGCATTAGTGAGTCTGGACTTCGACCGTGTCTGCATGTCAATAGTTTTGCTTATCATTTTTTGTCAAAAATTAACTACTTATCATTCTCAGGAAATTACCTGCTTATCATTTTTAGTCTAAGACACGTCTTGCTTCATTGATTGCATGAATAGTGTATAGACAAAAATTCATATCTTAGCGTATCTGCTAAATCATATCTTATCGTATCTATTACTGTAAACGTTGCCTGATATATCCCGTAAATTCCTCCGTAATTTACGAAATCTTTTGTTCTATATATATGGATATTCTATGTAATTAGAATACCATCCGATAACCGAAAATCATTTCATATCGAAAAAAAAAATCCTTATTCAATCGCACGAAATGGAATTCATCATTAATTCAAGTTCCTCGGATTTCAAAATGGAATCCCACTCCAGCTCCGAAAGCAGTGTGACCGGAATAGATCAACCAATCAGTCATCACCTATTCTGGATGAATTGGGGATGAGTTCGTAGCCTCCTCAATCATTGGAGACAAGAAGAAGGTGATCCCTTCCATCCACCACATTGCCCTCTTGACGAAGAACCTGAAGCACTTACCGGCGAACCTGTCCGAAACACCATTTTCTCGCTCATTTCCAGAGTATCTCGTCACGATTATATATTACATAAAATTTTAGATTTTATTTACCCGCTAGTCCGAACCGACAATCACCCCGGTGTAATAGAAGAAGTCAACGAGCTTCGCGCTCGGGTAGTGGCTTTGGAGAATATGGTGCAGAGATTACAAACACCAGCAGCAGCATCAGCAGCATAACCAGTAACACCATCATCAACGCTAATAGTACCATTACCACCCCAACCACAACCACGTCGTAAACCTCAACTTTACACTCTGTCCCACGAGCACCAATGTCATACGCCCTGTAGATACCAAGGAATACCAACAACAATAACCGACGAAGTATTAATTCATAACTTCATTGGAGAAACATTCCGCGCAGATTATGTAATCTCTAAAGTCTTAGAGATTATCTAATCTAGCCCTAACCATAAATCAGTTAAGCGAACCAAAATGATAGAAGGAAGAGTAGAAACCCTGACAAAAATGGTGTGTGATTAACAAGCTAAACTTGTTTTACCAACAGCATTAACAGTACCGTCAGCGTCACCAGCATCATCAGTACAGTCAACATCAGAATCAACAACATCTATAACATCACAAACTCCGTCAGCTCAAGAATCACTATGGACATCATTACGAATCAATAACCCGTATATTGTATCAACGAGTTATGAAGAATTAACTCATTCCCTTTGAAGAAATTATATGTATATTTTATATATTTTGAAATAAAAATAAATCTTTCCGTGCTAAGCTATTGTGCGTGAATCTTAACTACTCGGTTAATTCATATTACAAATATGCAATAATGTACATCCTTCGGCCGCAACTTAACCAGCATTAACTACAATCTCTGTCGCAATTCAACAAATTCCAATTCATAATAAATCAAGTATATATTTGATTTTACACTTTCATCATCGATGTACCCGAAACTTTTCAGATAACATCATTCGTACTTTGCGAAATTCACAAGAATTCCACGAACCGAACATCATACATCAACAAATAACGAAGTATTGATTCATAATTTCAATGTCAATAAAAAAATACTACGTAAAAGTTATGCACTTTTTAAAGCCTTTAGGGATTATTCAATTCTAGTTTCAACCGTAAATCAAATGAGTTTAATTTAACATTAACTCATTAAATCTATGTTACATCTGAAGAAAATATACATATATATATTTTCATAAAGACTGTAATAAAATTCTTTTGTACAAAATATTAATTGTGAAATTTTTTTAACGGGTAAGTAATACCCGAGAGATATATAAATTCACAATTAATATATTACATTCTTCGAATCTGATTCAGCAAATCATCCATTATACTCTCTACTTTCACAACAATATACATTCTTTTATAGAAATCAAAACAACCATACTCATTCAAAATTTAATTACATATTCTGATTTTGAAATCTCAAAATTCAACTTGAGATATGACCAAAATCATCACTCTGTTAGAACATCAAATGTATGTTAACGATTACAATCTGTGTTCAAACCCTTCAAAAATTTCTGAAGACACTTCGAATGATAAGCAATCGAGATGATGATCCAACCACATGTTACCCACAGTTATGTACCCGAAAAACTCTTGAAACCAAAGTAAAAGTTTAAACAACGTATCCGCGTTAGATTCTTTAGCATTTATTAGCAAAAATTACTTTGTGACTCCTATTCAAAGTAGCCAGTTTTGTCACAGCTCCAGCAAGTCAACTTCGACTTTTCAGTCAGACTAACCTTATTATAACCTTGAGATATATACCATCGTTACCAGGGAACCTTTTACATTCCACCACATTATTAACAGATGTATCAACAACTTCATTACCCTTTGACTTTAGCCTCTCCAAAAAGTCATTATAATAATTCATTTAAACCCCATCATTTACTCATTCGCATCTTGTAATGAGAATTTCCATACGAATCATTGGGAATTAGCAATCAGTATTTTGAAATCTCGCAGCATGTCTACGCCAACAGTTATATGTGTATATATAACGTCTATCTTCTGGACTTAATTTGAATGTGAAGATTCTAAAAAACACTTCGAACTACGAATTGGTTCTCCGAAAATGGAAAAATACTGATGAAGCAGCAAAAAAAAAAAAAACTATAAACGACCTTAACAGTAAAAGTTTGATGATAATGAATAGGTGTGCTGGCAAAGCGCAGAAAAAGAGAAGTCTTGGAACTGGAAAACGGATTGAGCAAAGTAGGAAGGAGGCTGTGGACAAATTACAAAGACTGAACCTGACTTCAAAGGATCCAAATAATTCAGTATCTGCTGAAGTCATTAACGAATACCTTGCTCCTGACTCTAAACCCCTGCGGACAATATTCTTCATCATCCTCTGATATTAGAAATTCTAAAATATCATCATATCTTTCATTATAAATATCCTCCATATTTCTGAAGATATTTTCTTAATTTTTCTTATTTGAAATCATTTACCTCTTCACGCTATCTGTATTACATCATAAAAGAAACTATTTTAGTTTCTAAATTTTGAAACATTCAAGTTTAAAATAGGAATATTTTGAAGTAGTGTTGAGAACTGAAGCATGAATTAGTATAATATAATGACACTTGATCAATGTGATTATATTACAGTAAGTCATGATGAGTTTCTAAATGGAACGTGATGATTCACAGATCATAACATCATCATGTGCCATGTTATACGACTCTTGTATTCTATTTAACCTCTAAAATATCAAGAAAATATTTCTTGATGATTCGGCCTTTTCCAAGGTATTTTAGTAATTTGACAGGTCAAGATCGTGCCATCACAATTTCCTTCCTAGAACATTAACAATGTTCATTTCAAAATTCATATCTGTGAATTCTGGGCCATTACAAGCGGTGCTTAATCGCAAGAAGAAGAAACGAAAGGACAAAACTCTGAAATAGAAATTGGGGTATAAATTACAGCAAATAAAAGAGAGCATTAACTATGAATGATAATGATTATAGAAGACAGAAGCAGAGACTTTGAAATATAAGGGAACATATAAAGCCCAACGACAAACCAGAAATTATAAACCATATATATCGATGCATATAGCAATATAAAGACACGGGAGAACTAGGAACACTATAAACCCAAGAGTATAGTAGAAGTAAATAGATTCTTCCGGCGGTAGATGAAAAAAAAAAGAAGAATGACCGATATGAAAGTTAGAAGTATATCGAGAATCAGAACTGGATGGAGCATATTGATGAATACTTTAAAATATGAGTTGAGGGGGAAAGAATAGAAGGTGATGAAACATGACTAGAAACTTAGAAATCAACAGATTTAACTCACACAATGGCAGAATAAGTGAATCAAACCCTCTAGTGAATAGGCTAAGTTTTTTTTTGATTAATTTAGTCAAACCACAACTAAATCAAGTGTGATTAGATCAACACCTAGAGCTATTATTCACCACCTGGGTGATTTGGACTGAGAGAGAATCGAAGGAGCTCACTAGATTTGAGTGTGAGTAATAAATGAGAGGCTTAACCTAAAATGAAGAACATAAGACTTTATATACCCCTGCTGTTGACAAACCCATACGATTCATTCATCACACGTACGAGTTGGCTTCATCAATCGTACGGGTGATCACTCACTCGTGTCTTATCATTTAGGTTGTAATTGTGACTTAGCTCAGCATCAACCATGCGTATGAGCCTGTCAGCCGTACTAGTGAGGCTTCACTCGTACGTCTGACTAAGTCTAACATAGTCAAACATCTAGATCTCGTTCCTGCAGTTCCTGTAACCACATACAAACATGGATAGGATAATAACGAGCAATCATGGTGGCCTGTAAACTATTGTACCTGCAATGGATGTGGGTAGATGTCTAGGGACTTGCATAAAATGCATCAACATATGGTGTGAGTTGTAAGGAAACGAAGGAGGTGAATTTATAAGAAAATCTCCGACAGAACAATTAAAATGGATCATCGCATTTAAAGCGGATCCTAATTACCTTGATTACCGGAGAGTCAAATCTTATTAAGAAGATTTTCTTCAAATCCCTTAAAATCTGGGAATCAATCATATCTACGTCAAATGATAAGATGAATCTACACTTACTCATTTCACTCTTCTATGTTAGCTTCATTCGTACTCTTCATATAAATGGATTGTTTATCCAAATTATTCGCTGATGATAAAACTCTAATTTTCAGCCCTTTGCATCATGAAAACATACTTGTTATCATTCACGACCTTTCCACTCAAATTTCGGGACGAAATTTCTTTAACGGGTAGGTACTGTGACAACCCGGAAATTTCCAACCAAATTTAAACTTTAATCTTTATATGTTTCCGACACGATAAGCAATATTTGTTAAGTTAAATTTCAAGAATTTTAAACTATGTTCATACATTCATTCAACCTCGACCAAGTTCCAACGATTCACGAACCATTAAACGAATATGATTATATATGTATATGTGTATATATATTATAACTTGAAACGTAAATAAAATATTAGATTAAATACTTTATATGATTGTATCTGTTTCAAAATGTTTATCAATGGAATTAGAAGATAAGATCAAATGATTGAATTATCAGATATATTAAATTATGATTACAAGTCTCTGTTGAAAGGCCCACGTTGATTTGAGAAATCTTTTCATTTTAACAATATTCAGAAAATCGTAAAGTGATTTATAAATATGAACAAATTGTCAATCATTGAGAACTAGACAAAGGATAGTGGAAGATTGAATCTCATAAAGACTCGATTGATCTATTTAGTTTCAAACGTACAAAAACGTTTTCAGTTTAAAAAGAACTTTATAATTAAAACGTATATAACTTTTGTAAATATCTAGAACCACTTTTGACAACTCATTACTTAACTAGTATGATAAATATAACGATATTTATATTTTATTTTATTAAATATATATAACGATTTAAATTAATATTATATATATTTATACGCATCTTATACGTATATAGTTTTATACTTTTACTATACTTAAACTTTACCTTTACTTTATTTTTACTTTAATAATTCATACTTTAATAATTCACTTTAATAATTTATACTTTAATAATTCACTTTAATAATTCATACTTTAATAATCCACTTTAATAATTCACTTTAATAATTCATACTTTAATAATTCACTTTAATAATTCAAAAATCTATTATAAATAGAATTCAATAGGTTTCATTATTTCATAAAAACTTGAAAATAGTTTTCTCTAAACTCTCTCAATCGATTTACATATATATATTTACTCCGTATTATCTCAAGATATTATTAGTATACATAAAATATTACGACGGAATGCTGTCCGAGTGATTTCGAAGTTGTTTTTTCGAGTGGGATAGGATTAAGGAAATTATGGGTTATAGCTATGGAGGTGATTGAGTATGGTTCATGGGTATGCTCGTGAGGTCAATATAGTGTTTATCATCTCCGTTGCATTTACGTATCTTTCCTGCAATATTGAATCTCAATATTGATATGTGAGTACTCATAATTTAATTTTTACATGAAATGTCCCGTTCTTATTGATTAAAAACGTTCCATATTAATTGATTTCGTTGCGAGGTTTTGACCTCTATATGAGACGTTTTTCAAAGACTGCATTCATTTTTAAAACAAACCATAACCTTTATTTCATAAATAAAAGTTTAAAAAGCTTTACGTAGATTATCAAATAATGATAATCTAAAATATCCTGTTTACACACGACCATTTCTTAATGGTTTACAATACAAATATGTTACATCGAAATCAGTTTCTTGAATGCAGTTTTTACACAATATCATACAAACATGGACTCCAAATCTTGTCCTTATTTTAGTATGCAACAGCGGAAGCTCTTAGTATTCACCTGAGAATAAACATGCTTTAAACGTCAACAAAAATGTTGGTGAGTTATAGGTTTAACCTATATATATCAAATCGTAACAATAGACCACAAGATTTCATATTTCAATACACATCCCATACATAGAGATAAAAGTCATTCATATGGTAAACACCTGGTAACCGACATTAACAAGATGCATATATAAGAATATCCCCATCATTTCGGGAAACCCTTCGGATATGATATAAATTTCGAAGTACTAAAGCATCTGGTACTTTGGATGGGGTTTGTTAGGCCCAATAGATCTATCTTTAGGATTCGCGTCAATTAGGGTGCCTGTTCCCTAATTCTTAGATTACCAGACTTAATAAAAAGGGGCATATTCGATTTCGATAATTCAACCATAGAATGTAGTTTCACGTACTTGTGTCTATTTTGTAAATCATTTATAAAACTTGCATGTATTCTCATCCCAAAAATATTAGATTTTAAAAGTGGGACTATAAGTCACTTTCACAGATTTTTACTTCGTCGGGAAGTAGGACTTGGCCACTGGTCGATTCACGAACCTATAACAATATATACATATATATCAAAGTATGTTTAAAATATATTTACAACACTTTTAATATATTTTGATGTTTTAAGTTTATTAAGTCAGCTGTCCTCGTTAGTAACCTACAACTAGTTGTCCACAGTTAGATGTACAGAAATAAATCGATAAATATTATCTTGAATCAATCCACGACCCAGTGTATACGTATCTCAGTATTGATCACAACTCAAAGTATATATATTTTTGGAATCAACCTCAACCCTGTATAGCTAACTCCCTCATTACTGCATATAGAGTGTCTATGGTTGTTCCAAATAATATATACACATGGGTCGATATGATATGTCAAAACATTTGCATACGTGTCTGTGGTATCCCAAGATTACATAATATATTAGAATACATGTATAATACAATATAAGTTAGCTAGGATATGATTAATATAGATTTGTTACTAATTTTCACGTTGCTACAACATGAAAAATTATCCAATCTTGTTTTACCCATAACTTCTTCATTTTAAATCCGTTTTGAGTGAATCAAATTGCTATGGTTTCATATTGAACTCTATTTTATGAATCTAAACAGAAAAAATATAGGTTTATAGTCGGAAATATAAGTTACAAGACATTTTTGTAAAGGTAGTCATTTCAGTCGAAAGAACGACGTCTAGATGACCTTTTTAGAAAACATACTTTCACTTTGAGTTTAACCATGATTTTTGGATATAGTTTCATGTTAATAAGAAAAATCATTTTTCTAGAAGAACAACTTTTAAATCAAAGTTTATCATAGTTTTTAATTAACTAACCCAAAACAGCCCGCGGTGTTACTACGACGGCGTATGTCCGGTTTTACAATGTTCTTCGTGTTTCCAGGTTTTAAATCATTAAGTTAGCATATCATATAGATATAGAACATGTGTTTATTTGATTTTAAAAGTCAAGTTAGAAGGATTAACTTTTGTTTGTGACCAAGTTTAGAATTAACTAAACTATGTTCTAGTGATTACAAGTTTAAACCTTCGAATAAGATAGCTTTATATGTATGAATCAAATGATGTTGTGAGCATCATTACTACCTCAAGTTTTCTGGATAAGGCTACTAGAAATGAGAAAAATGGATCTAGCTTCAAAGGATCCTTGGATGGCTTGAAAGTTCTTGAAGCAGAATCATGACACGAAAAACAAGTTCAAGTAAGATTTCCACTTGAAATAAGATTGTTATAGTTATAGAAATTGAATCAAAGTTTGAATATGAGTATTACCTTGTATTAGAAAGATATCTTACTGTAAATAAGAAAGATTTCTTGAGGTTGGATGATCACTCTACAAGAATGGAAGTAAGCTAGCAAACTTGGAAGTATTCTTGATTTTATGAAACTAGAACTTGTAGAATTTATGAAGAACACTTAGAACTTGAAGATAGAACTTGAGAGAGATCAATTAGATGAAGAAAATTGAAGAATGAAAGTGTTTGTAGGTGTTTTTAGTTGTTGGTGTATGGATTAGATATAAAGGATATGTAATTTTGTTTTAATGTAAATAAGTCATGAATGATTACTCATATTTTTGTAATTTTATGAGATATTTTATGCTAGTTGCCAAATGATGGTTCTCACATGTGTTAGGTGACTCACATGGGCTGCTAAGAGCTGATCATTGGAGTGTATATATGATAACGCCATTTTTATACATATATTTTGGGCGTTATCTTGTTCCATTTGTTGGTATTTTGAAGACATTGATGGAGATATCGAGTTATTTGAGTTTAAAATGAAGAAAGTGTCAAGATATGGTTCGTTGGGTCATTAATGTTGATTTTTATTGAAGATATAGCCAAAACGAAGTTAGAGTTGAAGATAAACGTGCTTCAGGTGAAAAAATCAGTTTCCATCGCTTCAAGATGATGTTTATTGCGTTTTGGTTGTCGTGGTACGTGATGGAGTGCACCAGAACGCGACATGGGAAAAAGGGCATTCTGACCATTCTGTCGCGTTTCAATGGGCTTTGTCGCGTCATGGTCATCGCGTATCGCGATGTTGTTATCGCGGATCACGATGGGATGTCGCGGATCACGACGTGGGTCAGTTTCAGTTGTTTTCCCAGCTTTTATAAATAGACGAATTTTACCCCAATTTAGGGCATGCAGTTTTTATTCCGAACTTTAGCCTACAGCAACTTTAGTTACGAATTTCTTTGTCTCTCTTCATTATTTTACAAGGGTTTAAGCCACAATATCAATCTTGGTTAGTTTTGATTATAAATTATAAATTTACTTTATTTGCTTTTAATTAATTCAATGTTCATGCTTATTTGTTCTTCTTATTTATTTGTTCTTTACTTTACCATGAGTAGCTAAATATTTAGTATTCGCTTAGATGCATGAACCTAGGTGATGGATTGCGATCTTTTGGTTAACAACAATTAATTAAAATTACATAATTTTATGTCTAGCTAAGATCCACCGTTATTAAAGCTTATTGATTGTTAAATCACATAAGTTATTGATTAACTAACGATAGTTAAATTGATTAATAGCTTTTACTAGATTATTGAACGTGAATAATTTAGGAATACGTGAGATTTTATGAGGGACACCGATAATAAAATTAATCGTATAGTGGTTGAGCTTGAAATTAGTTGCAATAATTGTGAGGTTGTAAGGGACACCAAACCAACCTAAGTTAGATTATAATCTTGAGTAATATCATGGTGAATTGGTTAGTAACTCTAGGTTAACGACAGTTATACTTAGGTTATTAGTCTTAAACTGTAGGAATCGACAGATAAATACAGTGTCACATCATTGTAATTGTTTACTTAACGAATTTAACCGAGCAATCCTAGCCTAGGGAATTGTAGCTAAGTGGATACCTTTGCTTCTTATTGAGTTAAGTTTAATTTACTTTTGCGTTTAATCAGTTTTACAATAAAACTCCCCTTTTAAATCTTAGAATAATTAATAGTTCAAGTTTTCAATTACCTGCTCTCTGTGAAACGAATTGGTCAAATACTTGTTAAATTACTACACGAACTGGTTATAGTTGCCTGTATTGTGTGATAATCCATAGGTATTTAGCTAATAATTTAGAGTACGAAATTGCACATCAACTTTTTTGGCGCCGCTGACGGGGAGCGGTGTAATTATTGGAAATTTGGTTAAGCTTTTGATTATTCGATCCTTTTGTGAGAAGCAATTCTTGCAAAAGTTCCTTTTCTATTATTTTTGTTTGATTTTACGCGCGGTTTTGTTGTGGTGTGATCGCAGGTTAGGTAAAAATAACTCTGGAACCGTTTAGAGTTTACTACACACGCAGCAAAGCTAAAGAAGAACAGGAAATCGCCGAGGATTTCGCTGAGTTACCTTTTTATATTCCGGATTTTGAGTATATTAAGGAAGAAGTTAACATGGCTGAAGGAGAAGCAGGACAGACTATGGAAGCATTGATGAAAGCCACAAGGACTGGTAACGGACACGCCATCAGGCAACCACCAGTCACTACAGATTTTGAAGTCAAGGGACAGATTCTTAATATGATAACTCACCAATGTCAATTCAGAGGTACACCGAAGGAGGATGCATTCGAGCATCTTCGTTCCTTTAAAAGCATTTGCAACTTGTTCAAGATTGCAAATATTGCGGAGACAGTTATCTATTTGAGGGTTTTTCCTTGGTCTTTGAAAGATGACGCCAAGGATTGGTTAGACTCATTGCCTGAAGGTGAAATTGATAGTTGGGCTACAATGAAAGATAAATTTTTGCAACGTTTCTTTCCAGCTGCAAAGGCCGCTCAACTGCAGAGCGAAATTAATCACTTTGGTCAGAAGCCACATGAGACACTTTATGATGCTTGGACACAGTTCGGAAAAAATGTTACGTAATTGTCCTCAACACGGGTTGAACAACTTCAATAAGGTCCAAATTTTCTACAAAGGTGTTAATGTGCCGACAAGGAAAGAACTTGATATTGCTGCAGGTGGTTCTTTGATGAAAAAAACTCCGGATGACGCTTATGAAATCATATCAGATACTGCCACGCATTCGTATGATTGGCATCAAGAATTAGATCTTTCTCGCTCTTCTTATGTTGCTAGTACCGAAACTAGTGACGAGCTTGCTGCAGTTAAGGCTCAACTTGCGACTTTTAAGAGACAGATGGAGTCAATGACTAAAGAGATGCACGCTATGAAAGTGGGTTGTGAATTATGCCAAGGACCGCATCTTACCAAAGATTGTGATCAATCATCAATGGAGGAATAGGCTAATTATCTGGGTTACGTTAAGAAGGGTGATTTTGCCCTTAGTGAATTTCCGGGTGGGAGACAGTTTTTCAATCAGGCGAATAACATGGGCGGTAACAATTATCAGAGTGGTAATCCAGTTTATCAGGGCAATCAGAAGGTATATCCGTACTGGCCGCCTGGGTTTAATAGCGGAAATCAGCAAGCACCACCTAGGAATTTCCAGCAGCCTATGCCACCAGTTCAGCAGCCAGAGAATAAGATGCCTCCTTTGGAGGAGTTGCTACAGGGTTTTATTATGAAAACGGACGAAAGTATCACTGCTTTGAGGCAAGATGGGGAATCTACAAAACAGCAAGTTAGAAATCAGCAGGCTTCGATTCAGAACTTGGAACGGGATGTGGGGCGTATTGCTCAATCTTTATCGGAGAGACCACCGGGTGCTCTCCCAGCTAATACGCAATTCAATCCAAACAACAAAGTGCCTGCTAGGAATGAGCACGTGAATGCTATAACCACTCGAAGTGGTTTGGTTATTAACAAGGAGACTCCGAAATCTTCTCCTGAAGGAATACAAAGCGCCAATTCCTTACTCGAAAGCGTTGAAAAAGGATAAGCTCACGAGTCAATATCAGAAATTTGCAAACATGATTAAACAGATTAGCGTGAACATGCCACTCGCGGAAGTGCTCCAAGGGATGCCTAACTATGGGAATTTTCTCAAAGATCTAATCTCCAAGAAAGGTAAGTACCATGAGGTATCCGCCGCATTCCTCCATAAGGAATGTTCGGTCATCTTGAAAAAGAGCAAGATGCCTCCAAAAGTAGGAGACCCAGGTAGTTTTCTTATCCCTTGTGTTATGGGTAATTCGGAAGTGTACGATGCACTTGCCGACTTAGGTGCTAGTGTTAACCTTATATCTTAAACTTGGCCTAGGAGACTTGAAACCTACAAGAATGGGGATTCGCTTAGCGAACCACTCTTTTGATACCCCCATTGGAATAGCCGAGGACATATTGGTAAAGGTTGAGTCACTTGTATTTCCAGTTGATTTCGTGATTTTAGAGATGAGAGAGGACACTAAGGTGCCCATTATTCTAGGTCGACCATTCCTTAACACTGCGAATGCTATCATCCACGTTCAAAAAGAACAACTTAGCTTAGGTGTTGGGAATGAGAGGGTGATTTGTCACATTAATAAAGCCATGAGACACCCTATTTCAACCGATGATGAATGTTTTGCTATTGATGTTATTGACGATTGTGTTGAGCATGATTTGCAGAAATTGTTAAGTGTAGACACGTCGGATGTAATCATGATGGGTGAAGTCAATGGTGACTTCAACCCGGAAGTTGAGTTGGAGGAGTTGCTTAAAGAGGATGAGCTTAAAGAATCGGAATCATTTGAAACTATCCGGTTGAAAAATGAATTCCGTATCAAAACATCTCTCGAAGAACCACCCACCTTGGAGCTTAAGGAGCTTCCACCTCACATGGAATATGCTTATCTTCAAGGTACGTCCCAATTGCCGGTTATTATTTCTTCGACACTTACCGGCGACCAAAAGGGTCGGTTGGTTTCCGTTCTTAAATACCACAAAAGGGCAATAGCTTGGAAAACCTCGGACATACCGGGCATCAATCCAGCCTTTTGTACTCATCGAATCCTAATGGAAGATGATTTTAAAGCCGTGGTACAAAGGCAACGTCGTAAAAACCCGAATATGAAAGAGGTGGTTAAATTGCTCGATGCCGGGTTAATTTATCCCATCTCGGATAGCCCGTGGGTGAGCCCTGTTCAAGTTGTGCCCAAAAAGGGAGGCACGACTGTTGTTCTCAACGAGAAGGACGAACTTGTTCCTACTTGTACCGTCACGGGATGGAGAGTTTGTATGGATTATCGTCGTTTGAACGACGCCACTAGGAAGGACCACTTCCCGCTTCCATTTATTGATCAAATGCTTGAGCGTTTAGCGGGAAGGGAGTTCTATTGTTTCCTAGATGGATTTTCAGGCTACTTCCAAATCCCCATTGATCTGAAGGACCAAGATAAAACCACATTTACTTGTCCTTTCGGTACCTTTACTTATCGGCGAATGCCATTCGGGCTATGCAATGCCCCGAGCACCTTCCAAAGGTGTATGGTGGCCATTTTTCATGACATGATCGAAGACTTCATGGAAGTTTTCATGGACGATTTTTCTGTCTTTGGAGATTCTTTCGATTCGTGTCTTGCTAATCTTGAAAAAGTGCTCAAAAGGTGCGAGGAATCAAACCTTGTTCTTAATTAGGAGAAATGCCACTTTATGGTGAAGGAAGGCATTGTCTTAGGGCACAAAATCTCTCGTGCAGGTATTGAGGTTGATAAAGCCAAAATTGATGTTATTTCGGGCCTTCCCAAACCTACAAACGTTAAAGCCATTCGTAGTTTTCTTGGTCATGCGGGATTCTATAGACGGTTCATCAACGACTTTTCTAAGATTGCCCGACCATTGACTAAATTCCTTGAGAAGGACGTTCCTTTCGACTTTAATATCGAATGTGAGAACACTTTCAACTTCTTAAAAGAGAAGCTCACACACACTCCTATCATGGTATCTCCCGATTGGTCTCAACCTTTCGAGCTTATGTGTGATGCTAGTGATTTCGCGCTTGGCGCGGTTTTAGGTCAACGCCACGTTAATCACTTTAAACCTATTTATTACACAAGTAAGACACTTACGGGGGCTCAATTAAATTATACCACCACGAAAAAGGAGCTCCTTGCGGTCGTCTTTGCGTTTGATAAATTTAGGTCATATTTGATGTTGTCTAAAACGGTCGTTTACACCGATCATTCGGCCCTTAAGTACTTGTTCTCCAAACAAGATGCTAAGCCTAGACTCATTCGTTGGATTCTTCTTCTCCAAGAATTTGACATTGAGATCAAGGATAAAAAGGGTGCCGAAAATTTAGCCGCGGATCATTTATCTCGTCTTGAAAACCCAAACCTAGAGGAACTCAATGAATCGGACATTCATGATACATTCCCCGATGAGTCCCTTATGGGTATCGAAATTCAATCCGAAACTCCTTGGTTCACCGATATTGCTAATTATCTAGCCGCGGGCATTCTTTCCAAAGGTTTAACTTACCAACAAAAGAAGAAATTCTTTGCGGATATTAAGTTTTACTTTTGGGATGCCCCACATCTTTTTCGAATTGGGGCGGATCAAGTGATTCGTCGTTGTGTTTATGGAAAGGAAGCTCAACAAATTCTTGAAATGTCCCGTTCTTATTGATTAAAAACGTTCCATATTAATTGATTTCGTTGCGAGGTTTTGACCTCTATATGAGACGTTTTTCAAAGACTGCATTCATTTTTAAACAAACCATAACCTTTATTTCATCAATAAAGGTTTAAAAAAACTTTACGTAGATTATCAAATAATGATAATCTAAAATATCCTGTTTACACACGACCATTACATAATGGTTTACAATACAAATATGTTACAACAAAATAAGTTTCTTGAATGCAGTTTTTACACAATATCATACAAGCATGGACTCCAAATCTTGTCCTTATTTAAGTATGCGACAGCGGAAGCTCTTAATAATCACCTGAGAATAAACATGCTTAAAACGTCAACAAAAATGTTGGTGAGTTATAGGTTTAACCTATATATATCAAATCGTAACAATAGACCACAAGATTTCATATTTCAATACACATCCCATACATAGAGATAAAAATCATTCATATGGTGAACACCTGGTAACCGACAATAACAAGATGCATATATAAGAATATCCCCATCATTCCGGGACACCCTTCGGATATGATATAAATTTCGAAGTACTAAAGCATCCGGTACTTTGGATGGGGTTTGTTAGGCCCAATAGATCTATCTTTAGGATTCGCGTCAATTAGGGTGTCTGTTCCCTAATTCTTAGATTACCAGACTTAATAAAAAGGGGCATATTCGATTTCGATAATTCAACCATAGAATGTAGTTTCACGTACTTGTGTCTATTTTGTAAATCATTTATAAAACCTGCATGTATTCTCATCCCAAAAATATTAGATTTTTAAAAGTGGGACTATAACTCACTTTCACAGATTTTTACTTCGTCGGGAAGTAAGACTTGGCCACTGGTTGATTCACGAACCTATAACAATATATACATATATATCAAAGTATGTTCAAAATATATTTACAACACTTTTAATATATTTTGATGTTTTAAGTTTATTAAGTCAGCTGTCCTCGTTAGTAACCTACAACTAGTTGTCCACAGTTAGATGTACAGAAATAAATCGATAAATATTATCTTGAATCAATCCACGACCCAGTGTATACGTATCTCAGTATTGATCACAACTCAAACTATATATATTTTGGAATCAACCTCAACCCTGTATAGCTAACTCCAACATTCACATATAGAGTGTCTATGGTTGTTCCGAAATATATATAGATGTGTCGACATGATAGGTCGAAACATTGTATACGTGTCTATGGTATCTCAAGATTACATAATATATAATACAAGTTGATTAAGTTATGGTTGGAATAGATTTGTTACCAATTTTCACGTAGCTAAAATGAGAAAAATTATCCAATCTTGTTTTACCCATAACTTCTTCATTTTAAATCCGTTTTGAGTGAATAAAATTGCTATGGTTTCATATTGAACTCTATTTTATGAATCTAAACAAAAAAAGTATAGGTTTCTAGTCGGAAAAATAAGTTACAAGTCGTTTTTGTAAAGGTAGTCATTTCAGTCGAAAGAACGACGTCTAGATGACCATTTTAGAAAACATACTTCCACTTTGAGTTTAACCATAATTTTTGGATATAGTTTCATGTTCATAATAAAAATCATTTTCTCAGAATAACAACTTTTAAATCAAAGTTTATCATAGTTTTTAATTAACTAACCCAAAACAGCCCGCGGTGTTACTACGACGGCGTAAATCCGGTTTTACGGTGTTTTTCGTGTTTCCAGGTTTTAAATCATTAAGTTAGCATATCATATAGATATAGAACATGTGTTTAGTTGATTTTAAAAGTCAAGTTAGAAGGATTAACTTTTGTTTGCGAACAAGTTTAGAATTAACTAAACTATGTTCTAGTGATTACAAGTTTAAACCTTCGAATAAGATAGCTTTATATGTATGAATCGAATGATGTTATGAACATCATTACTACCTTAAGTTCCTTGGATGAACCTACTGGAAAAGAGAAAAATGGATCTAGCTTCAATGGATCCTTGGATGGCTCAAAGTTCTTGAAGCAAAATCATGACACGAAAACAAGTTCAAGTAAGATCATCACTTGAAATAAGATTGTTATAGTTATAGAAATTGAACCAAAGTTTGAATATGATTATTACCTTGTATTAGAATGATAACCTACTGTAAGAAACAAAGATTTCTTGAGGTTGGATGATCACCTCACAAGATTGGAAGTGAGCTAGCAAACTTGAAAGTATTCTTGATTTTATGAAACTAGAACTTTTGAAATTTATGAAGAACACTTAGAACTTGAAGATAGAACTTGAGAGAGTTCAATTAGATGAAGAAAATTGAAGAATGAAAGTGTTTGTAGGTGTTTTTGGTCGTTGGTGTATGGATTAGATATAAAGGATATGTAATTTTGTTTTCATGTAAATAAGTCATGAATGATTACTCATATTTTTGTAATCTTATGAGATATTTCATGCTAGTTGCCAAATGATGGTTCCCACATGTGTTAGGTGACTCACATGGGCTGCTAAGAGCTGATCATTGGAGTGTATATACCAATAGTACATACATCTAAAAGCTGTGTATTGTACGAGTACGAATACGGGTGCATACGAGTAGAATTGTTGATGAAACTGAACGAGAATGTAATTGTAAGCATTTTTGTTAAGTAGAAGTATTTTGATAAGTGTATTGAATTCTTTCAAAAGTGTATAAATACATATTAAAACACTACATGTATATACATTTTAACTGAGTCGTTAAGTCATCGTTAGTCGTTACATGTAAGTGTTGTTTTGAAACCTTTAGGTTAACGATCTTGTTAAATGTTGTTAACCCAATGTTTATAATATCAAAAGGGATTTTAAAGTATTATATTATCATGATATTATGATGTACGAATATCTCTTAATATGATATATATACATTAAATGTCGTTACAACGATAAACGTTACATATATGTCTCGTTTCAAAATCATTAAGTTAGTAGTCTTGTTTTTACATATGTAGTTCATTGTTAATATAATTAATGATATGTTTACTTATCATAATATCATGTTAACTATATATATAACCATATATATGTCATCATATAGTTTTTTTTACAAGTTTTAACGTTCGTGAATCACCGGTCAACTTGGGTGGTCAATTGTCTATATGAAACCTATTTCAATTAATCAAGTCTTAACAAGTTTGATTGCTTAACATGTTGGAAACATTTAATCATGTAAAAATCAATCTCAATTAATATATATAAACATGGAAAAGTTCGGGTCACTACAGTACCTACCCGTTAAATAAATTTCGTCCCGAAATTTTAAGCTGTTGAAGGTGTTGATGAATCTTCTGGAAATAGATGCGGGTATTTCTTCTTCATCTGATCTTCACGCTCCCAGGTGAACTCGGGTCCTCTACGAGCATTCCATCGAACCTTAACAATTGGTATCTTGTTTTGCTTAAGTCTTTTAACCTCACGATCCATTATTTCGACGGGTTCTTCGATGAATTGGAGTTTTTCGTTGATTTGGATTTCATCTAACGGAATAGTGAGATCTTCTTTAGCAAAACATTTCTTCAAATTCGAGACGTGGAAAGTGTTATGTACAGCCGCGAGTTGTTGAGGTAACTCAAGTCGGTAAGCTACTGGTCCGACACGATCAATAATCTTGAATGGTCCAATATACCTTGGATTTAATTTCCCTCGTTTACCAAATCGAACAACGCCTTTCCAAGGTGAAACTTTAAGCATGACCATCTCTCCAATTTCAAATTCTATATCTTTTCTTTTAATGTCAGCGTAGCTCTTTTGTCGACTTTGGGCGGTTTTCAACCGTTGTTGAATTTGGATGATCTTCTCGGTAGTTTCTTGTATAATCTCCGGACCCGTAATCTGTCTATCCCCCACCTCACTCCAACAAATCGGAGACCTGCACTTTCTACCATAAAGTGCTTCGAACGGCGCCATCTCAATGCTTGAATGGTAGCTGTTGTTGTAGGAAAATTCTGCTAACGGTAGATGTCGATCCCAACTGTTTCCGAAATCAATAACACATGCTCGTAGCATGTCTTCAAGCGTTTGTATCGTCCTTTCGCTCTGCCCATCAGTTTGTGGATGATAGGCAGTACTCATGTCTAGACGAGTTCCTAATGCTTGCTGTAATGTCTGCCAGAATCTTGAAATAAATCTGCCATCCCTATCAGAGATAATAGAGATTGGTATTCCATGTCTGGAGACGACTTCCTTCAAATACAGTCGTGCTAACTTCTCCATCTTGTCATCTTCTCTTATTGGTAGGAAGTGTGCTGATTTGGTGAGACGATCAACTATTACCCAAATAGTATCAAAACCACTTGCAGTCCTTGGCAATTTAGTGATGAAATCCATGGTAATGTTTTCCCATTTCCATTCCGGGATTTTGGGTTGTTGAAGTAGACCTGATGGTTTCTGATGCTCAGCTTTGACCTTAGAACACGTCAAACATTCTCCTACGTATTTAGCAACATCGGCTTTCATACCCGGCCACCAAAAATGTTTCTTGAGATCCTTGTACATCTTCCCCGTTCCAGGATGTATTGAGTATCTGGTTTTATGAGCTTCTCTAAGTACCATTTCTCTCATATCTCCAAATTTTGGTACCCAAATCCTTTCAGCCCTATACCGGGTTCCGTCTTCCCGAATATTAAGATGCTTCTCCGATCCTTTGGGTATTTCATCCTTTAAATTTCCCTCTTTTAAAACTCCTTGTTGCGCCTCCTTTATTTGAGTAGTAAGGTTATTATGAATCATTATATTCATAGATTTTACTCGAATGGGTTCTCTGTCCTTCCTGCTCAAGGCATCGGCTACCACATTTGCCTTCCCCGGGTGGTAACGAATCTCAAAGTCGTAATCATTCAATAATTCAATCCACCTACGCTGCCTCATATTCAGTTGTTTCTGATTAAATATGTGTTGAAGACTTTTGTGGTCGGTATATATAATACTTTTGACCCCATATAAGTAGTGCCTCCAAGTCTTTAATGCAAAAACAACCGCGCCTAATTCCAAATCATGCGTCGTATAATTTTGTTCGTGAATCTTCAATTGTCTAGACGCATAAGCAATCACCTTCGTTCGTTGCATTAATACACAACCGAGACCTTGCTTTGATGCATCACAATAAATCACAAAATCATCATTCCCTTCAGGCAATGACAATATAGGTGCCGTAGTTAGCTTTTTCTTCAATAACTGAAACGCTTTCTCTTGTTCATCATTCCATTCAAATTTCTTCCCTTTATGCGTTAATGCAGTCAAGGGTTTTGCTATTCTGGAAAAGTCTTGGATGAACCTTCTGTAGTAACCAGCTAGTCCTAAAAACTGGCGTATGTGTTTCGGAGTTTTCGGGGTTTCCCACTTTTCAACAGTTTCTATCTTTGCCGGATCCACCTTAATACCTTCTTTGTTCACTATGTGACCGAGGAATTGAACTTCTTCCAACCAAAATGCACACTTTGAAAACTTAGCGTACAATTCTTCCTTCCTCAATACTTCTAACACCTTTCTCAAATGTTCACCGTGTTCTTGGTCATTCTTTGAGTAAATAAGTATGTCATCAATGAAAACAATGACAAACTTGTCAAGGTATGGTCCACACACTCGGTTCATAAGGTCCATGAACACAGCTGGTGCATTAGTTAAACCAAACGGCATGACCATAAACTCGTAATGACCGTAACGTGTTCTGAAAGCAGTCTTTGGAATATCATCTTCTTTCACCCGCATTTGATGATACCCGGAACGTAAGTCAATCTTTGAATAAACAGACGAGCCTTGTAGTTGATCAAATAAGTCATCGATTCTCGGTAGTGGGTAGCGGTTCTTGATGGTAAGTTTGTTCAACTCTCGGTAGTCGATACACAACCTGAATGTACCATCTTTCTTCTTGACAAACAAAACAGGAGCTCCCCACGGTGATGTGCTTGGTCGAATGAAACCACGCTCTAAAAGTTCTTGTAATTGGCTTTGTAGTTCTTTCATCTCGCTGGGTGCGAGTCTGTAAGGAGCACGAGCTATTGGTGCAGCTCCTGGTACAAGATCTATTTGTAATTCAACGGATCGATGTGGGGGTAATCCCGGTAATTCTTTCGGAAATACATCAGGAAATTCTTTTGCGACGGGAACATCATTGATGCTCTTTTCTTCAGTTTGTACTTTCTCGACGTGTGCTAGAACAGCATAGCAACCTTTTCTTATTAGTTTTTGTGCTTTCAAATTACTAATAAGATGTAGCTTCGTGTTGCCCTTTTCTCCGTACACCATTAAGGGTTTTCCTTTTTCTCGTATAATGCGAATTGCATTTTTGTAACAAACGATCTCCGCTTTCACTTCTTTCAACCAGTCCATACCGATTATCACATCAAAACTCCCTAACTCTACTGGTATCAAATCAATCTTAAATGTTTCACTAACCAGTTTAATTTCTCGATTCCGACATATATTATCTGCTGAAATTAATTTACCATTTGCTAATTCGAGTAAAAATTTACTATCCAAAGGCGTCAATGGACAACTTAATTTAGCACAAAAATCTCTACTCATATAGCTTCTATCCGCACCCGAATCAAATAAAACGTAAGCAGATTTATTGTCAATAAGAAACGTACCCGTAACAAGCTCCGGGTCTTCCTGTGCCTCTACCGCATTAATATTGAAAACTCTTCCACGGCCTTGTCCATTCGTGTTCTCCTGGTTCGGGCAATTTCTAATAATGTGGCCTGGTTTTCCACATTTATAACAAACTACATTGGCATAACTTGCTCCGACACTACTTGCTCCACCATTACTCGTTCCGACACCATTTGTTCCTTTCGTTCTATTAACCCCTGGTCCGTAGACCTCACACTTCGCCGCGCTATGACCATTTCTTTTACACTTGTTGCAAAATTTGGTGCAGAACCCCGAGTGATTCTTTTCACACCTTTGGCATAGCTGCTTCTGATTGTTGTTGTTGTTGCGGTTATTATTGTTGTTGGGATGATTGTTGTAGTTGTTGTTGTTGTTGTTGTTGTTGTTGTTGTTGCTGTTGGGCCGTTTGTTGTAGTTGCGATTGATGTTGCGATTGTTGGGATAATTGTTGCGATTATTGTTGTAATTGCTGTTGTTGTTGTTGTATTGGTGATTCTTATCACCGTTTTCCTCCCACTTTCTTTTGACTTGCTTCACATTGGCCTCTTCAGCAGTCTGTTCTTTAATTCTTTCTTCAATCTGGTTCACTAGTTTGTGAGCCATTCTACATGCCTGTTGTATGGAGGCGGGCTCGTGTGAACTTATATCTTCTTGGATTCTTTCCGGTAATCCTTTCACAAACGCGTCGATCTTCTCTTCCTCATCTTCGAATGCTCCCGGACACAATAGGCACAATTCTGTGAATCGTCTTTCGTACGTGGTAATATCAAATCCTTGGGTTCGTAACCCTCTAAGTTCTGTCTTGAGCTTATTGACCTCGGTTCTGGGACGGTACTTCTCGTTCATCAAGTGCTTGAATGCTGACCACGGTAGTGCGTACGCATCGTCTTGTCCCACTTGCTCTAGATAGGTATTCCACCATGTTAACGCAGAACCTGTGAAGGTATGCGTAGCGTACTTTACTTTGTCCTCTTCAGTACACTTACTTATGGCAAACACCGATTCGACCTTCTCGGTCCACCGTTTCAATCCGATCGGTCCTTCGGTTCCATCAAATTCCAAAGGTTTGCAGGCAGTGAATTCTTTGTAGGTGCATCCTACACGATTTCCTGTACTGCTAGATCCAAGATTATTGTTGGTATGTAGCGCAGCCTGTACTGCGGCTATGTTTGAAGCTAGAAAAGTACGGAATTCCTCTTCATTCATATTCACGGTGTGTCGAGTAGTCGGTGCCATTTCCTTCAAAATAGATAAATGGAACAAGTTAATCATACAGAATATTAAGAGTAGTTAATAGTATTTCGTAGCATAATATGAACTCATTTATAAAAGCTTTTTCTTCATATTAGCATTTTATAAGTTTAAATTCGGGTAGTACCTACCCTTTAAGTTCATACTTAGTAGCTAATATACAATTCAACTACTACAATTCTATATGAAAAACTGATTATAATAATATTTCGCGTTCAAACTTTTATACAATATTTTACAAACTTACAATACCGCTTATTTTACATAAAGCATGAAATATAGCACACAATAACTTTGATACAAGATAGTTGTGAAGACAATTCTAGCTAGTACACAAGTCGTTCAGCAAAGGCAATAAAGACACGTAATTCATACGTCCAGAAACAAGTCATGCATTCTGGTTTTACTAGGACTACTTCCCATCCTTGGTCTTGTGCAACATAACCGTTATGGCCGTTGATAAGACAGCGTGTTGTAACGTCATCAAAGGGACGAGGGTTACGTAATGTCCAACAGTCCCGTAATAATCTAAAAACCTCATTTCTTACCCCAATTACCGACTCCGTCACTTGTGGAAACGTTTTGTTTAATAGTTGTAGCCCGATGTTCTTGTTCTCACTTTGGTGAGAAGCGAACATTACTAATCCGTAAGCATAACATGCTTCTTTATGTTGCATGTTAGCCGCTTTTTCTAAATCACGAAGTCCAATATTCGGATATATTGAGTCAAAATAATTTCTTAACCCGTTGCGTAAAATAGCATTTGGGTTCCCCGCAATATATGCGTCAAAGTAAACACATCGTAACTTATGGGTTTCCCAATGTGATATCCCCCATCTTTCAAACGAAAGTCTCTTATAAACCAAGACATTCTTGGAACGTTCTTCGAATGTCTTACAAACTGATCTCGCCTTAAATAGTTGTGCCGAAGAATTCTGGCCGACTCTAGACAAGATTTCATCAATCATGTCTCCGGGTAGGTCTCTTAAAATATTGGGTTGTCTATCCATTTTGTGTTTTTAAACTTTAAATAGACAAGAGTTAGATTCATAAAAAAATACTTATTAATACAAGCAATTTTTACATATATCATAAAGCATAAGAACACTATATTACATATATTACACCACACGAATACAACTATCTTATTCCGACTCGCTCGTTTCTTCTTCTTCGGTTTTGGTTCATTTTGCCAAGTTTCTAGGGATATATGATTTTCCCCTAATACGAGCCGTCGTTATCCACATTGGTTTAGAAAAACCTGGTGGTTTAGAGGTTCCCGGGTCATTGTTACAACTTAAGGACTTCGGGGGTTGACGATACATATAAAGTTCATCGGGGTTGGAATTAGATTTCTCTATTTTTATGCCCTTTCCCTTATTATTTTCTTTTGCCTTTTTAAATTCAGTTGGGGTAATTTCTATAACATCATCGGAATTCTCGTCGGAATCCGATTCATCGGAGAATTGGTAATCCTCCCAATATTTTGCTTCCTTGGCGGAAACACCATTGACCATAATTAACTTTGGTCGGTTGGTTGAGGATTTTCTTTTACTTAACCGTTTTATTATTTCCCCCACCGGTTCTATTTCTTCATCCGGTTCCGATTCTTCTTCCGGTTCCGATTCTTCTTCCGGTTCCGACTCTTCTTCCGGTTCCTCTTCGGGAACTTGTGAATCAGTCCACAAATCATTCCAATTTACATTTGACTCTTCATTATTATTAGGTGAGTCAATGGGACTTGTTCTAGAGGTAGACATCTATCACATAATATCAAACACGTTAAGAGATTAATATATCACATAATATTCATATGTTAAAAATATATAGTTTCCAACAAAAATGTTAAGCAATCATTTTTAAAGAAAACACGGTCGAAGTCCAGACTCACTAATGCATCCTAACAAACTCGATAAGACACACTAATGCAAATTTTCTGGTTCTCTAAGACCAACGCTCTGATACCAACTGAAATGTCCCGTTCTTATTGATTAAAAACGTTCCATATTAATTGATTTCGTTGCGAGGTTTTGACCTCTATATGAGACGTTTTTCAAAGACTGCATTCATTTTTAAACAAACCATAACCTTTATTTCATCAATAAAGGTTTAAAAAAACTTTACGTAGATTATCAAATAATGATAATCTAAAATATCCTGTTTACACACGACCATTACATAATGGTTTACAATACAAATATGTTACAACAAAATAAGTTTCTTGAATGCAGTTTTTACACAATATCATACAAGCATGGACTCCAAATCTTGTCCTTATTTAAGTATGCGACAGCGGAAGCTCTTAATAATCACCTGAGAATAAACATGCTTAAAACGTCAACAAAAATGTTGGTGAGTTATAGGTTTAACCTATATATATCAAATCGTAACAATAGACCACAAGATTTCATATTTCAATACACATCCCATACATAGAGATAAAAATCATTCATATGGTGAACACCTGGTAACCGACAATAACAAGATGCATATATAAGAATATCCCCATCATTCCGGGACACCCTTCGGATATGATATAAATTTCGAAGTACTAAAGAATCCGGTACTTTGGATGGGGTTTGTTAGGCCCAATAGATCTATCTTTAGGATTCGCGTCAATTAGGGTGTCTGTTCCCTAATTCTTAGATTACCAGACTTAATAAAAAGGGGCATATTCGATTTCGATAATTCAACCATAGAATGTAGTTTCACGTACTTGTGTCTATTTTGTAAATCATTTATAAAACCTGCATGTATTCTCATCCCAAAAATATTAGATTTTTAAAAGTGGGACTATAACTCACTTTCACAGATTTTTACTTCGTCGGGAAGTAAGACTTGGCCACTGGTTGATTCACGAACCTATAACAATATATACATATATATCAAAGTATGTTCAAAATATATTTACAACACTTTTAATATATTTTGATGTTTTAAGTTTATTAAGTCAGCTGTCCTCGTTAGTAACCTACAACTAGTTGTCCACAGTTAGATGTACAGAAATAAATCGATAAATATTATCTTGAATCAATCCACGACCCAGTGTATACGTATCTCAGTATTGATCACAACTCAAACTATATATATTTTGGAATCAACCTCAACCCTGTATAGCTAACTCCAACATTCACATATAGAGTGTCTATGGTTGTTCCGAAATATATATAGATGTGTCGACATGATAGGTCGAAACATTGTATACGTGTCTATGGTATCTCAAGATTACATAATATATAATACAAGTTGATTAAGTTATGGTTGGAATAGATGTGTTACCAATTTTCACGTAGCTAAAATGAGAAAAATTATCCAATCTTGTTTTACCCATAACTTCTTCATTTTAAATCCGTTTTGAGTGAATCAAATTGCTATGGTTTCATATTGAACTCTATTTTATGTATCTAAACAAAAAAAGTATAGGTTTCTAGTCGGAAAAATAAGTTACAAGTCGTTTTTGTAAAGGTAGTCATTTCAGTCGAAAGAACGACGTCTAGATGACCATTTTAGAAAACATACTTCCACTTTGAGTTTAACCATAATTTTTGGATATAGTTTCATGTTCATAATAAAAATCATTTTCTCAGAATAACAACTTTTAAATCAAAGTTTATCATAGTTTTTAATTAACTAACCCAAAACAGCCCGCGGTGTTACTACGACGGCGTAAATCCGGTTTTACGGTGTTTTTCGTGTTTCCAGGTTTTAAATCATTAAGTTAGCATATCATATAGATATAGAACATGTGTTTAGTTGATTTTAAAAGTCAAGTTAGAAGGATTAACTTTTGTTTGCGAACAAGTTTAGAATTAACTAAACTATGTTCTAGTGATTACAAGTTTAAACCTTCGAATAAGATAGCTTTATATGTATGAATCGAATGATGTTATGAACATCATTACTACCTTAAGTTCCTTGGATGAACCTACTGGAAAAGAGAAAAATGGATCTAGCTTCAATGGATCCTTGGATGGCTCAAAGTTCTTGAAGCAAAATCATGACACGAAAACAAGTTCAAGTAAGATCATCACTTGAAATAAGATTGTTATAGTTATAGAAATTGAACCAAAGTTTGAATATGATTATTACCTTGTATTAGAATGATAACCTACTGTAAGAAACAAAGATTTCTTGAGGTTGGATGATCACCTCACAAGATTGGAAGTGAGCTAGCAAACTTGAAAGTATTCTTGATTTTATGAAACTAGAACTTTTGAAATTTATGAAGAACACTTAGAACTTGAAGATAGAACTTGAGAGAGTTCAATTAGATGAAGAAAATTGAAGAATGAAAGTGTTTGTAGGTGTTTTTGGTCGTTGGTGTATGGATTAGATATAAAGGATATGTAATTTTGTTTTCATGTAAATAAGTCATGAATGATTACTCATATTTTTGTAATCTTATGAGATATTTCATGCTAGTTGCCAAATGATGGTTCCCACATGTGTTAGGTGACTCACATGGGCTGCTAAGAGCTGATCATTGGAGTGTATATACCAATAGTACATACATCTAAAAGCTGTGTATTGTACGAGTACGAATACGGGTGCATACGAGTAGAATTGTTGATGAAACTGAACGAGAATGTAATTGTAAGCATTTTTGTTAAGTAGAAGTATTTTGATAAGTGTATTGAATTCTTTCAAAAGTGTATAAATACATATTAAAACACTACATGTATATACATTTTAACTGAGTCGTTAAGTCATCGTTAGTCGTTACATGTAAGTGTTGTTTTGAAACCTTTAGGTTAACGATCTTGTTAAATGTTGTTAACCCAATGTTTATAATATCAAAAGGGATTTTAAAGTATTATATTATCATGATATTATGATGTACGAATATCTCTTAATATGATATATATACATTAAATGTCGTTACAACGATAAACGTTACATATATGTCTCGTTTCAAAATCATTAAGTTAGTAGTCTTGTTTTTACATATGTAGTTCATTGTTAATATAATTAATGATATGTTTACTTATCATAATATCATGTTAACTATATATATAACCATATATATGTCATCATATAGTTTTTTTTACAAGTTTTAACGTTCGTGAATCACCGGTCAACTTGGGTGGTCAATTGTCTATATGAAACCTATTTCAATTAATCAAGTCTTAACAAGTTTGATTGCTTAACATGTTGGAAACATTTAATCATGTAAAAATCAATCTCAATTAATATATATAAACATGGAAAAGTTCGGGTCACTACAATTCTAGAGCATTGTCACCAAGGACCCACGGGTGGGCATCTTGGAGCTAATTATACGGCTAAGAAAATCTTCGATTTGGGATTCTGTTGGCCTACCATTTTCAAAGATGCTAGTGCCTTTATCAAAACTTGTAACGCTTGCCAAAGGGTGGGAAACATCTCCAAAAGAGATGAGTTGCCCCAAACGAGTATTCAAGTTTGTGAGATATTTGACATTTGGGGGATTGACTTCATGGGACCTTTTCCCGCATCCAACAAATGCAAATACATCCTTGTGGCGGTTGACTACGTGTCAAAGTGGGACGAGGCCAAAGATTTGCCTACTAATGACGCAAGAGTCGTTGTTGACTTCCTTAAAAATCTCTTTTCGCGTTTCGGGCTTCCAAAGGCCTTGATTAGCGATCGCGGTACTCACTTTGCAAATCAACTACTCGAGAAGGTGCTCAAGAGGTATGGAGTAACCCACCGTTTCTCCACGGCTTACCACTCTCAAACGAGTGGCCAAGTTGAGAATACTAACCGCGCACTAAAACGCATTCTTGAAAGAACGGTGAAAAACAATCCTAAGATTTGGAACCGGAAGTTGAATGAAGCGCTATAGGCATTTCGAACTGCATATAAAATTCCCATTGGTACCACACCATTCCATCTCGTTTATGGAAAGGCATGTCATTTGCCGGTTGAAGTGGAGCATAAGGCGTATTGGGCACTTAAACAGTGTAATACCGACCTTAAGGAAGCGGGAGAACATCGGTTTTTGCAAATTCATGAACTTGAAGAATTGCGAAACCATGCTTATGAGAATTCGCGTATTTATAAGGAGAGGACTAAGTTATGGCATGATGCACGTTTGAAGATGAGAAAAGAATTTGAACCGGGCGATAAAGTTTTGTTATTTCAATCTAAGTTTAAATTCTCCGCCGGAAAGCTTAGGTCACGATGGTCCGGTCCATTCGTGGTAAAGAAAGCTTTTCCGGCCGGGCACGTGGAATTGTTAGATAACGAGGGTAGAAGCTTTAAGGTGAATGGTCATCGGTTAAAATTGTATCACGAGGCATTTGATAACACCGAAAGGGAGGACCTCACCCTCTACCCGAAAGACACATGAACGTGGCATTGAGTCGAGAAAATGACTCGTTAAAAAATCAATTTTGTAGAGTTTGTATTTGTTAGGTAATTTGTGTGTATTTTCGCTTTAATTGGTAAACCATGAAAAATCCAAAAACAATATAAAATCTGAAGATAAAAAAAAAAAAAAAAAGTCGCGGAACGCGACATACACCACCAAAACGCGATGGATTGATCAGTCCGGGACCCATTTTGTGTCGCGTTTGAAGTTGCTTAGTCGTGTGGGAATCACACTTATCGCGTAATGCGACTCCCTGTCTCGAAACGCGACGCGTACAGCTGGTCGATATATACTTTCTGTTTCCAGCCTGATTCATCACCACCACTTCTATTTTTTTTCCATCTCTCTCGATTTTTCTGCTCTCAATACACCATAACCCATCAATTAAACCTTCGATTTACTCACGAATCTTCATCTAATCTACAATAACAACATGGCTAGGGTATGATTTAACATCTTCTTGCTTGTTTTCATCTTTTTCTCATGTTTAATTTCAATCTTAACTAGGGTTTATGAGAAAAAACAAGTGTGGGGGTGTGTTTATGTGTTATTGTTCAATTTTTATTAGAGATTATGTATGCTTAACATGTTATTACTTCGATGTTCATGCCTATTGTTCTATAATTTCATTCTTTGATTTCTAGGGTTCTTAGGTATGATTAATTGAGGGTTTTGAATTTGTGAGTTAAATTGATATGTTTTGAATGTTGTATGATTGTTAGTTGAGTATAAATGCCATGAATTCATGCTTGAATTGTCTAGATTTTGATTTTGATTTCTAGGGTTCATGTGTAATTGGGGATTTTGACTTGGTTGACTGGGTTTGACTCAGTTTGACTTTTGGATTGTGTTTAACATGTGCTGATGATATGTATGCTTTGATTACGTGTTTGGATTGTTGATTTACTTAGTTAAAGGTGCATATGTTACTGAGAGGATGACGTCAGTAGATTGATTTGTGTTGATTTAATTCGACATCCATGCTTTGAATTGTTTATAACTGTGAGGATTTTCATGATGATTGAGGATGATACTTGGGAATTTGTTATAAGTGCATGATAGTTGTTGGAGTCTTATATGATTTATGCTTTTGGAGTGTTTTTAAGTGACCATTGACATTGTGTGCCTTAGGTATATGTTTGAAAGAATGCAGGTTATCACCTAACGCTAACATGTCCTTTGGGATATATCTTTTTGTTTGTCATTGTGTTTGTTTTTAAGACAGGAGGACGTAGTAGTGCTAGGGATGCTTCAAGTTCTGGTACTGCAGCCGGTGCAGCTCAGGAGGTTCAACCGCAACCTCCAATTCCTCAAACAGAATTACATGTGAATTTACGGTTTAATGGTCGATCGGAGGTTATTAAGCAAAGAAAGGCGGATGTTCAAGAATTAATTCGGAAAGAATTTGAACCGCATCGGGTGGTTGATTGGAATGTTTTACAATGGGGAGGTTTATATGCTACGGTTATGGAATATTTGCAATTTGAATGGCGAAGTTCTGTGTATAATGATTGGGTTGCTTTCTTTGGTATTCATGAAGTAGTTTACTGGGAGTTGGTTATTGAATTTTACGCTACATATGTGATGAATCTTCACCCTGAAAACGTTGATGATCCAACGTTTATGACTTTTCGATTGGGTGGGGTTAACCGTTCTATGTCATTATTTCAGTTGGCTACTTGTTTGGGAATTTATACCAATGAAGAACGCACACGAGTTAGTTTTTGAGATTATCTTTGGGGGGAGATTGCTTCTGATTCTGAATGGAGCCCGAGTAACTGTCCTTGTGTTAACATCATGGATCTCGCTCTTCGTGCAATTCAACGAATGGTTTTGCATACTATTACACATCAAAGAAGTGGGAACGAGAAGGTCTCTTTACCGAACCTTTGGTATGTGAACCAATTTCGAACCAAAACACCTACTTCGGTTGCTTATGGATTGGCTTATTTTCTAAAACATCAGGGTAGTGGAATTCGTTCTGCAGGAAGCCCGATTAGAGGTGGTCACTTTATCATGAGAATTGCGTCAGTTTTTGAGATTGATAGATCGGATATGGAGCGAATTGTTACTGAGGCGGTTGTGTTAGGAGAAAATGTTTTTCGAGGGGCAAGAGTAATATCTATTGAGTACGGTCAGGTTATTCCATATAGGGTTCGACGTCGTCGTCCACGTGATGCGCGGGGGCACAGGAGGAGGATGAAGAGATGGCCGAGGGTGGTCAAGATGAAGGTCAAGGTGTCGGGGGTCAGCGTTTTACAAACAGGGATTTAATGGAACAGATGCGTAATATGCAGCTTTATAATGAGGAAACCCGAGCACGCTCGGAAAGTCAGATTGCATATGGTATTAGTGAGGTTACGTATCATCACGATTGGCATCGACACAACATGGAGCTTGTTTCTCCTAATACCATCTTTACTCCTTATGGCACTCGTATTCCATGGACGCCGGAGTCGACAGGTCCTTATCGTGTGTATGATCGCACAGCAGCTCAGGAAGTTTGGGAGGATATGGTTCGACGAAGAGGAGCAGGTTCTAGTTCTCAGCATGATGAAGGTAACCAGGGAGGTCAGTCAGATGGTGGAGGTCCTTATGGTGGGCAATATGATGGATCTTATGGAGGGTATAATCCTTGGTGATTGGATGAGGGGGTGATCGTGTGGTGACAAGAAAAACAAAACTTTTTAATTTCGTTCATTTGTTTTTATTTGGGATGAATGTAATCTTAATTAGGATGATGGTAATTGTTAGTCTTAAACTTAATACTTTGGATTTTAAATGGGGCGTTTCGGTACCGTTGTGGTACCACCCCATTAGTTATGGTTGTGGTATGTATGTTTTCGTTTCAGGTTCCACGATGGTTGTGCTTTATTATTTTTCAAAGTCTGGCATTAAGTTTAGCACCTTACTTGATTATGATGTTTTGGTGATCGAGTGGATGCCGATGTTCTTATGCTGGCAGTAAGTTCAGCGCCATCGTGCACCGTGTTTCCGCGATCTACGGATCTAAAAATCCGGGTTTTTCTTTTCTTTTATTTTCTTTTCCCTTTTTCACTATTTTGTCCTCTCGAATTTATTTTTGTTTATCTGATTTCATGTAAATGAGGGCATTACATGATCTTAAGTGTGGGGGGAGAGATAAATTATCGCGGATTTTGAAATTTTTTTTTTGCATGTTTTAATTGCCTAGTGGTCAAAAAAAATTTTAAACTTTTTAAGGTTATGATTGAGATATTTACCCATGAGAGCACCTGTAGTGATTAGGGATTGACTTGGAATTTTTGGTTTTGGCCGGTGAGGTTTATTAGTTTTAAGCAAATTGTTAGTGGTTTGTTAATTATGCATGAACTTTTTGACCATGACTTAGGAATTTTGAGTATATAAGTGCTTGAGGAAAGACAATTGATGAAAGGTGAAAGTTGAAAAGGGATAGATGTTGGATAAATTTGGTTAAAAATGTTAAAAATTTAATCTTATTTAATCTAGTTTAGTGTTTGTTTCAAAGATGACAATGCAACTTATTTTTGTCAAGAAATGAAGAATAACGGTATTTAGGGCTTTAGGGTAAAATGCGAGAAAAATGATTTAATTAGATATTAGGATATAAATGGCTTCATATTTTGTGTTTATGGCTTTTTTACTCTCTTAAAGAAGTGTTATACTCATAAGTGCTAGGTATGTAAGCTCGAAGAGGAAAAATCACAAATCTCTGGCTCCAATGGACCCTTTAAGGGGTGGCTGCTGCTGACTATGGTGTGAATGGTATTGCTTTATGTCATGAGTTAAAGACTTCCTACAACAAATCATTCATCATCATCGATCACATCATTATGCATCCGCTACATCATACATTGCGGGTTCTACAAAGTCACAAATTGAAGAGGAGGAAGACATTCAAAGAGAGTATTACTTTAAAAAAAAAAAATTCTTATGAGATCCGAGCTTAAGTAGTAGTTTCTAAGACTCGAGCCGATAGATCCTTTGGGGTGCTAGATCTCCTAACCACCTAAGACCTTTTTCCGGTTTGGGATCGGTTGGTTGAAGGTTCGCTACACGGGTCAAGGACGTTACTATCTCAAGGCAAGGTGATCATCTTTAGGTACTCGTCTCATACCTATGCAGTAGTGATCATCTTTGGCTCATGATGTGGGAAATACCTAGTAAGACTAGACCTTGGGAAGAGTTACCTTTGCGGGGTATGTTGGATAAGAGAGATGTGACCAGTATGTGAATAGCTTGCATATTTAGAAATTATCAGCATGAAATGGAATCAAGAGAGTTAAAAAGTTAAACGGGTTTCTCTACATAAACACAGGTATGAATCTATTTATAACTGGATCTTTGATTAAATTGTGAAGTATTGGTATTTGCAATAGTGCCTTAAATATTGTTAGTAGGCTATCTTGATGCGAATAAGAGTCATGTTACAAATACTAAACCTTATAACGTAAGATTGTTTTTACCATTTGTAATCATTTTACACCAATTGTTATCCGAGTTATACCTACCTCATTAAATAAACACAGTTGTAGAAACAACCCGAAAATGTGTGTTTCTTTTGACATGATGTGTAGGAATTTGAATGTTTATTGGTGATTAGTTATTGAGGTTGGAAAGTTAATCTTAAGGGATGATTGATGCAAAGAAAAGAAGGATAGTGAAAGCCTAGTGATGTGATTTTAAAGGGAAGTTAAGTGAAAAGGATTTAGGCTTTGAGATGAAAGGTTTGTTTTAAGAAGTAAAGTTGTGGAAACTTTTGAGGTTTGAGTTCTTAACCCAGTTGTCTTTACATCTCAATTTATGACCTAAAATGTTTTGTGAAAAGATATTTGCACTAATGACCATTTAGGATATTATTTTTGAAATGAGTTTTTGAATGTGCACTTAGTTGAATGAAAATGGGGGGAAGAAGGGGGGTGCGTTTGATGGTTTGTATGTTGTTTTTTATAAGTGACAGGAATGTGAGGAATTATTTTGCGAGGAAATAAGCTTATTCGTGAAAAGATGAAGAGTACGAGAGCTTGTGGATGATTGACTTGAAGGCTTAAATCTTGCGAAATTTTGTTGAAGATTATACTACAATTATTGGTTCGAGATTGACTTGCTTGAGGACAAGCAAGGTTCAAGTGTGGGGGATTTTGATAATGCCATTTTTATACATAGATTTTGGGCGTTATCTTGTTCCATTTGTTGGTATTTTGAAGACTTTGATGGAGATATCGAGTTATTTGAGTTTAAAATGAAGAAAGTGTCAAGATATGGTTTGTTGGCTCATTAATGTTGATTTTTATTGAAGATATAGCCAAAATGAAGTTAGAGTTGAAGATAAACGTGCTTCGGGTGAAAAAATCAGTTTCCATCGCTTCAAGATGATGTTTATCGCGTTTTGGTTGTCGTGGTACGTGATGGAGTGCACTAGAATGCGACATGGAAAAAAGGGCATTCTGACCATTCTGTCGCGTTTCAATGGGCTTTGTCGCATCCTGGTCATCGCGTATCGCGATGTTGTTATCGCGGATCGCGATGGGATGTCGCGGATCGCGACGTGGGTCGGTTTCAGCTGTTTTCCTAGCTTCTATAAATAGACGAATTTTACCCCAATTTAGGGCATGCAGTTTTTATTCCGAAATTTAGCCTACAGCAACTTTAGTTACGAATTTCTTTGTCTCTCTTCATTATTTTACAAGGGTTTAAGCCACAATATCATTCTTGGTTAGTTTTGATTATAAATTATAAATTTACTTTATTTGCTTTTAATTAATTCAATGTTCATGCTTATTTGTTCTTCTTATTTATTTGTTCTTTGCTTTACCATGAGTAGCTAAATATTTAGTATTCGCTTAGATGCATGAACCTAGGTGATGGATTGCGATCTTTTGGTTAACAACAATTAATTAAAATTACATAATTTTATGTCTAGCTAAGATCCACCGTTATTAAAGCTTATTGATTGTTAAATCACAGAAGTTATTGATTAACTAACGACAGTTAAATTGATTAATAGCTTTTACTAGATTATTGAACGTGAATAATTTAGGAATACGTGAGATTTTATGAGGGACACCGATAATAAAATTAATCGTATAGTGGTTGAGCTTGAAATTAGTTGCAATAATTGTGAGGTTGTAAGGGATACCAAACTAACCTAAGTTAGATTATAATCTTGAGTAATATCATGGTGAATTGGTTAGTAACTCTAGGTTAACGACAGATATACTTAGGTTACTTGTCTTAAACTGTAGGAATCGACTGATAAATACAGTGTCACATCATTGTAATTGTTTACTTAACGAATTTAACCGAGCAATCCTAGCCTAGGTAATTGTAGCTAAGTGGATACCTTTGCTTCTTATTGAGTTAAGTTTAATTTACTTTTGCGTTTAATCAGTTTTACAACAAAACTCCCCTTTTAAATCTTAGAATAATTAATAGTTCAAGTTTTCAATTACCTGCTCTCTGTGGAACGAATTGGTCAAATACTTGTTTAATTACTACACGAACTAATTATAGTTGCCTGTATTGTGTGATAATCGATAGGTATTTAGCTAATAATTTAGAGTACGAAATTGCACATCAATATACCAATAGTACATACATCTAAAAGTTGTGTATTGTACGAGTACGAATACGGGTGCATACGAGTAGAATTGTTGATGAAACTGAACGAGGATGTAATTGTAAGCATTTTTGTTAAGTAGAAGTATTTTGATAAGTGTCTTGAAGTCTTTCAAAAGTGTATGAATACATATTAAAACACTACATGTATATACATTTTAACTGAGTCGTTAATTCATCGTTAGTCGTTACATGTAAGTGTTGTTTTGAAACCTTTAGGTTAACGATCTTGTTAAATGTTGTTAACCCAATGTTTATAATATCAAATAAGATTTTAAATTATTATACTATCATGATAATATGATGTATGAATATCTCTTAATATGATATATATACATTAAATGTCGTTACAACGATAATCATTACATATATGTCTCGTTTCAAAATCATTAAGTTAGTAGTCTTGCTTTTACATATGTAGTTCATTGTTAATATACTTAATGATATGTTTACTTATAATAATATCATGTTAACTATATATATATCCATATATATGTCATCATATAGTTTTTACAAGTTTTAACGTTCGTGAATCACCGGTCAACTTGGGTGGTCAATTGTCTATATGAAACCTATTTCAATTAATCAAGTCTTAACAAGTTTGATTGCTTAACATGTTGGAAACACTTAATCATGTAAATAACAATTTCATTTAATATATATAAACATGGAAAAGTTCGGGTCACTACAGTACCTACCCGTTAAATAAATTTCGTCCTGAAATTTTAAGCAGTTGGAGATGTTGACTTATCTTCTGGAAATAAGTGCGGGTATTTCTTCTTCATCTGATCTTCTCATTCCCAGGTGAAATCGGGTCCTCTACGAGCATTCCATCTAACCTTAACAATTGGTATCATATTTTATTTAAGTCTTTTAACCTCACGATCCATTATTTCGACGGGTTCTTCGATGAATTGAAGTTTTTCGTTGATTTGGATTTCGTCTAACGGAATAGTGAGATCTTCTTTAGCAAAACATTTCTTCAAATTCGAGACGTGGAAAGTGTTATGTACAGCCGCGAGTTGTTGAGGTGACTCAAGTCAGTAAGCTACTGGTCCGACACGATCAATAATCTTGAATGGTCCAATATACCTTGGATTTAATTTACCTCGTTTACCAAATCGAACAACGCCTTTCCAAGGTGCAACCTTAAGCATGACCATCTCTCCAATTTCAAATTCTATATCTTTTCTTTTAATGTCAGCGTAGCTCTTTCATCGACTTTGGGCGGTTTTCAACCGTTGTTGAATTTGGATGATCTTCTCAGTAGTTTCTTGTATTATCTCCGGACCCGTAATCTGTCTATCCCCCACTTCACTCCAACAAATCGGAGACCTGCACTTTCTACCATAAAGTGCTTCAAACGGCGCCATCTCAATGCTTGAATGGTAGCTATTGTTGTAGGAAAATTCTGCTAACGGTAGATGTCGATCCCAACTATTTTCTAAATCAATAACACATGCTCGTAGCATGTCTTCAAGCGTTTGTATCGTCCTTTCGCTCTGCCCATCAGTTTGTGGATGATAGGCAGTACTCATGTCTAGACGAGTTCCTAATGCGTGCTGTAATGTCAGCCAGAATCTTGAAATAAATCTGCCATCCCTATCAGAGATAATAGAGATTGGTATTCCTTGTCTGGAGACGACTTCCTTCATATACAGTCGTGCTAACTTCTCCATCTTGTCATCTTCTCTTATTGGCAGGAAGTGTGCTGATTTGGTGAGACGATCAACTATTACCCAAATAGTATCAAAACCACTTGCAGTCCTTGGCAATTTAGTGATGAAATCTATGGTAATGTTTTCCCATTTCCATTCCGGGATTTCGGGTTGTTGAAGTAGACCTGATGGTTTCTGATGCTCAGCTTTGACCTTAGAACACGTCAAACATTCTCCTACGTATTTAGCAACATCGGCTTTCATACCCGGCCACCAAAAATGTTTCTTGAGATCCTTGTACATCTTCCCCGTTCTAGGATGTATTGAGTATCTGGTTTTATGAGCTTCTCTAAGTATCATTTCTCTCATATTTCCAAATTTTGGTACCCAAATCCTTTCAGCCCTATAGCGGGTTCTATCTTCCCGAATATTAAGATGCTTCTCTAATCCTTTGGGTATTTCATCCTTTAAATTTTCCTCTTTTAAAACTCCTTGTTGTGCCTCCTTTATTTGAGTAGTAAGGTTATTGTGAATCATTATATTCATAGATTTTACTCGAATGGGTTCTCTGTCCTTCCTGCTCAAGGCGTTGGCTACCACATTTGCCTTCCCCGGGTGGTAACGAATCTCAAATCGTAATCATTCAACAATTTAATCCACCTACGCTGCCTCATATTCAGTTGTTTCTGATTAAATATGTGTTGAATACTTTTGTGGTCGGTATATATAATACTTTTGACCCCATATAAGTAGTGCCTCCAAGTCTTTAATACAAAAACAACCGCGCCTAATTCCAAATCATGCGTCGTATAATTTTGTTCGTGAATCTTCAATTGTCTAGATGCATAAGCAATTACTTTAGTTAGTTGCATTAATACATAACCGAGACCTTGCTTTGAGGCGTCACAATATATCACAAAATCATCATTCCCTTTAGGTAATGACAATATAGGTGCCGTAGTTAACTTTTTCTTCAATAACTGAAATGCTTTCTCTTGTTCACCTTCCAATCAAATTTCTTCCCTTTATGCGTTAATGTAGTCAAGGGTTTTGCTGTTCTGAAAAAGTCTTGGATGAACCTTCTGTAGTAACCAGCTAGTCCTAAAAATTGGCGTATGTGTTTCGGAGTTTTCGGGATTTCCCACTTTTCAACGGTTTCAATCTTTGCTGGATCCACCTGAATACCTTCTTTGTTCACTATGTGACCGAGTAATTGAACTTCTTCCAACCAAAATGCATACTTTGAAAACATAGCGTACAGTTTTTCTTTTCTCAGCAACTCTAGCACTTTTCTCAAATGTTCTTCGTGCTCTTGATCATTCTTCGAGTAAATAAGTATGTCATCGATGAAAACAATGACAAACTTGTCAAGATATGGCCCACACACTCGGTTTATAAGGTCCATGAACACAGCTGGTGCGTTAGTCAATCCAAACGGCATAACCATAAACTCGTAATGACCGTAACGCGTCCTAAAAGCAGTCTTTGGAATATCATCCTCCTTCACCCGCATTTGATGATATCCAGAACGTAAATCGATCTTCGAATAAACAGACGAGCCTTGTAGTTGATCAAATAAGTCTTCGATTCTCGGTAGTGGGTAGCGTTCTTGATGGTAAGTTTGTTCAACTTTCGGTAGTCGATACACAACCTGAATGTACCATCTTTCTTCTTGACAAACAAAACAGGAGCTCCCCACGGTGATGTGCTTGGTCGAATGAAACCACGCTCTAAAAGTTCTTGTAATTGGCTCTGAAATTCCTTCATTTCGCTAGGTGTGAGTCAGTATGGAGCACGAGCTATTGGGGCAGCTCCCGGTACAAGGTCTATTTGAAATTCAATGGATCGGTGTGGAGGTAGTCCCGGTAATTCTTTCGGAAATACATCGGGAAATTCTTTTGCGACGGGAATATCATTGATGTTCTTTTCTTCGGAATTGACTTTCTCGACGTGTGCTAGTACAGCATAGCAACCTTTTCTTATTAGTTTTTGTGCCTTCAGGTTACTAATAAGATTTAACTTCGCGTTGCTCTTTTCTCCGTACACCATTAAGGGTTTTCCTTTTTCTCGTATAATGTGAATTGCATTTTTGTAACAAACGATCTCTGCTTTCACTTCTCTCAACCAGTCCATACCGATTATCACATCAAAACTCCCTAACTCTACTGGTATCAGGTCAATCTTAAATGTTTCGCTAACCAGTTTAATTTCTCGATTCCGACATATATTATCTGCTGAAATTAATTTACCATTTGCTAATTCGAGTAAAAATTTACTATCCAAAGGCGCCAATGGGCAACTTAATTTAGCACAAAATTCTCTACTCATATAGCTTCTATCCGCACCCGAATCAAATAAAACATAAGCAGATTTATCGTCAATAAGAAACGTACATGTAACAAGCTCTGGGTCTTCATGTGCCTCTGCCGCATTAATATTGAAAACTCTTCCGCTGTAGTGACCCGAACTTTTCCATGTTTATATATATTAATTGAGATTGATATTTACATTATTAAATGTTTCCAACATGTTAAGCAATCAAACTTGTTAAGACTTGATTAATTGAAATATGTTTCATATAGACAATTGACCACCCAAGTTGACCGGCGATTCACGAACGTTAAAACTTGTAAAAATGACATGACGATATATATATGGATATACAAATGGTTAACATGAGATTATGATAAGTAAGTATCTCCATAAGTATATTAACAATGAGTTATATACATATAAACAAGACTACTAACTTAAGGATTTCGAAACGAGACATATATGTAAGGATTATCGTTGTAACGACATTTAAATGTATATATATCATATTAAGATATATTAATATATCATAATATCATGATAATATAATAATTTAACATCTCATTAGATATAATAAACAATGGGTTAACAACATTAATTGAGATCGTTAACTTAAAGGTTTCAAAACAACACTTACATGTAACGACTAACGATGACTTAACGACTCAGTTAAAATGTATATACATGTAGTGTATTTAGATGTATTAAAATACTTTTGGAAGACTTCAAGACATATATCAAAACACTCATACTTAACGAAAATGGTTACAGTTACTTTTCCATTCTTTTCTTTCATCAAGAATTCTAGTCGTATTCTTACCCGTATTATACACAGCTTCAAAACGTACTTACTATGAGTATATACCAATAGGAACTAGCATGGTATTCCACTCTTGATTATGTCATGTATGACTAATCAATTTTAACTTCTACCATGATCTAGTCAACTAACTAGAACTCCTTTTAACCCCACTCACCACTCACCAATTACCACTCATCATTCACTCCATTTCACTTCCAATTCTCTTTCTAATTCTCTCTCGACACACACACACACTATTATGAACGTATTTTTCCAGTAGTTAATCATCATATTCATCAAAAATCACTTCAAGAATCAAGCTATAATCATCATAGGAAGAACACTTCAAGAACACTTCAAAAATCCCTTCAAGTTTACTAATTTACTTCCAAGCTTTCTAATCCATTCCAAGTAATCATCTAAGATCAAGAAACCTTTGTTATATACAGTAGGTTATCTTTCTTATTCAAGGTAATATTCATATTCAAACTTTGATTCAATTTCTATAACTATAAACTATCTTAATTCGAGTAAAAATCTTACTTGAACTTGTTTTTGTGTCATGATCCTACTTCAAGAACTTTCAAGCCATCCAAGATCCTTTGAAGCTAGATCATTTCTTGTCACTTCCAGTAGGTTTACCTACTAAACTTGAGGTAGTAATGATGTTCATAACATCATTCGATTCATATATATATAACTATCTTATTCGAAGGTGTAAACTCGTAATCACTAGAACATAGTTTAGTTAATTCTAAACTTGCTCGCAAACAAAAGTTAATCCTTCTAACTTGAATTTTAAAATTAACTACACACATGTTATATATCTATATGATATGCTAACTTAATGATTTAAAACCTGGAAACACGAAAAACACCGTAAAACCGGATTTACGCCGTCGTAGTAACACCACGGGCTGTTTTGGGTTAGTTAATTAAAAACTATGATAAGCTTTGATTTAAAAGTTGTTATTCTGAGAAAATGATTTTTATTATGAACATGAAACTATATCCAAAAATTATGGTTAAACTCAAAGTGGAAGTATGTTTTCTAAAATGGTCATCTAGACGTCGTTCTTTCGACTGAAATGACTACCTTTACAAAAATGACTTGTAACTTATTTTTCCGACTATAAACCTATACTTTTCTGTTTAGATTCATAAAATAGAGTTCAATATGAAACCATAGCAATTTGATTCACTCAAAATGGATTTAAAATGAAGAAGTTATGGGTAAAACAAGATTGGATAATTTTTCTCATTTTAGCTACGTGAAAAGTGGTAACAAATCTATTCCAACCATAACTTAATCAACTTGTATTGTATATTATGTAATCTTGAGATACCATAGACACGTATACAATGTTTCGACCTATCATGTCGACACGTCTATATATATTTCGGAACAACCATAGACACTCTATATGTGAATGTTGGAGTTAGCTATACAGGGTTGAGGTTGATTCCAAAATATATATAGTTTGAGTTGTGATCAATACTGAGATACGTATACACTGGGTCGTGGATTGATTCAAGATAATATTTATCGATTTATTTCTGTACATCTAACTGTGGACAACTAGTTGTAAGTTACTAACGAGGACAGCTGACTTAATAAACTTAAAACATCAAAATATATTAAAAGTGTTGTAAATATATTTTAAACATACTTTGATATATATGTATATATTGTTATAGGTTCGTGAATCAACCAGTGGTCAAGTCTTACTTCCCGACGAAGTAAAAATCTGTGAAAGTGAGTTATAGTCCCACTTTTAAAATCTAATATTTTTGGGATGAGAATACATGCAGGTTTTATAAATGATTTACAAAATAGACACAAGTACGTGAAACTACATTCTATGGTTGAATTATCGAAATCGAATATGCCCCTTTTTATTAAGTCTGGTAATCTAAGAATTAGGGAACAGACACCCTAATTGACGCGAATCCTAAAGATAGATCTATTGGGCCTAACAAACCCCATCCAAAGTACCGGATGCTTTAGTACTTCGAAATTTATATCATATCCGAAGGGTGTCCCGGAATGATGGGGATATTCTTATATATATGCATCTTGTTAATGTCGGTTACCAGGTGTTCACCATATGAATGATTTTTATCTCTATGTATGGGATGTGTATTGAAATATGAAATCTTGTAGTATATTGTTACGATTTGATATATATAGGTTAAACCTATAACTCACCAACTTTTTTGTTGACGTTTAAAGCATGTTTATTCTCAGGTGAATACTAAGAGCTTCCGCTGTTGCATACTAAAATAAGGACAAGATTTGGAGTCCATGTTTGTATGATATTGTGTAAAAACTGCATTCAAGAAACTGATTTCGATGTAACATATTTGTATTGTAAACCATTATGTAATGGTCGTGTGTAAACAGGATATTTTAGATTATCATTATTTGATAATCTACGTAAAGCTTTTTAAACCTTTATTTATGAAATAAAGGTTATGGTTTGTTTTAAAAATGAATGCAGTCTTTGAAAAACGTCTCATATTGAGGTCAAAAGCTCGCAACGAAATCAATTAATATGGAACGTTTTTAATCAATAAGAACGGGACATTTCATCCGCGGCCTTGTCCATTCGTGTTCTCCTGGTTCGGGTAATTTCTAATAATGTGGCCCGATTTTCCACATTTATAACAAACTACATTGGCATAACTTGCTCCGACACTACTTGCTCTGCCATTACTCGTTCCGACACCATTTGTACCTTTCGTTCTGTTAACCCCTGGTCCGTAGACCTCACACTTCGCTGCGCTATAACCAGTTCTTTTACACTTGTTGCAAAATTTGGTGCAGAACCCCGAGTGATACTTTTCACACCTTTGGCATAGCTGCTTCTGATTGTTGTTGTTGTTGTTGCGGTTGTTATTGTTGTTGGGATGATTGTTGTAGTTGCTGTTCTTGTTGTTGTTGTTGTTGGGCCGTTTGTTGTAGTTGCGATTGATGTTGCGATTATTGGGATAGTTGTTGCGATTATTGTTGTAATTGCTGTTGTTGTTGTATTGGTGATTCTTATCACTGTTTTCCTCCCACTTTCTTTTGACTTGCTTCACATTGGCCTCTTCAGCTACCTGTTCTTTAATTCTTTCCTCAATCTGGTTCACTAATTTGTGAGCCATTCTACATGCCTGTTGTATGGAGGCGGGCTCGTGTGAACTTATATCTTCTTGGATTCTTTCCGGTAATCCTTTCACAAACGCGTCGATCTTCTCTTCCTCATCTTCGAATCCTCTTGGACACAATAGGCATAATTCTGTGAATCGTCTTTTGTACGTGGTAATATCAAATCCTTGGGTTCGTAACCCTCTAAGTTCTGTATTGAGCTTATTGACCTATGTTCTGGGACGGTACTTCTCGTTCATCAAGTGCTTGATGAACGAGCAGTACCGTCCCAGAATCGAGGTCAATAAGCTCAAGACAGAACTTAGAGGGTTACGAACCCAAGGATTTGATATTACTACGTATGAAAGACGATTGACATAATTGTGCCTATTATGTCCGGGAGCGTTCGAAGATGAGGAAGAGAAGATCGACGCGTTTGTGAAAGGATTACCGGAAAGAATCCAAGAAGATATAAGTTCACACGAGCCCACCTCCATACAACAGGCATGTAGAATGGCTCACAAACTAGTGAACCAGATTGAGGAAAGAATTAAAGAACAGGCGGCTGAAGAGGCCAATGTGAAGCAAGTCAAAAGAAAGTGGGAGGAAAACGGTGATAAGAATCACCAATACAACAACAACAGTAATTACAACAATAATCACAACAACTATCCCAACAATCGCAACATCAATCGCAACTACAACAAACGGCCCAACAACAACAACAACAACAACAGCAACTACAACAATCATCCCAACAATAATAATAACCGCAACAACAACAACAATCAGAAGCAGCTATGCCAAAGGTGTGAAAAGTATCACTCGGGGTTCTGCACCAAATTTTGCAACAAGTGCAAAATAAATGGTCATAGCGCGGTGAAGTGTGAGGTCTACGGACCAGGGGTTAACAGAACGAAAGGAACAAATGGTGTCGGAATGAGTAATGGTAGAGCAAGTAGTGCGGAGCAAGTTATGCCAATGTAGTTTGTTATAAATATGGAAAACCGGGCCACATTATTAGAAATTGCCCGAACCAGGAGAATACGAATGGACAAGGCCGCGGAAGAGTTTTCAATATTAATGCGGCAGAGGCACAGGAAGACCCGGAGCTTGTTACGGGTACGTTTCTTATTGACAATAAATCTGCTTACGTTTTATTTGATTCGGGTGCGGATAGAAGCTATATGATTAGAGATTTTTGTGCTAAATTAAGTTGTCCATTGACGCCTTTGGATAGTAAATTTTTACTCAAATTAGCAAATGGTGAATTAATTTCAGCAGATAATATATGTCGGAATCGAGAAATTAAACTGGTTAGCGAAACATTTAAGATTGACTTGATACCAGTAGAGTTAGGGAGTTTTGATGTGATAATCGGTATGGACTGGTTGAAAGAAGTGAAAGCAGGGATCGTTTTTTACAAAAATGCAATTCGCATTATACGAGACAAAGGAAAACCCTTAATGGTGTACGGAGAAAAGGGCAACACGAAGCTACATCTTATTAGTAATTTGAAGGCACAAAAACTAATAAGAAAAGGTTACTATGCGGTTCTAGTACACGTCGAGAAAGTACAAACTGAAGAAAAGAGCATCAATGATGTTCCCGTCGCAAAAGAATTTCCTGATGTATTTCTAAAAGAATTACCGGGATTACCCCCACATCGATCCGTTGAATTTCAAATAGATCTTGTACCGGGAGCTGCACCAATAGCTCGTGCTCCTTACAGACTCGCACCCAGCGAGATGAAAGAACTGCAAAGCCAATTACAAGAACTTTTAGAGCGTGGTTTCATTCGACCAAGCACATCACCGTGGGGAGCTCCTGTTTTATTTGTCAAAAAGAAAGATGGTACATTCAGGTTGTGTATCGACTACTGAGAGTTGAACAAACTTACCATCAAGAACCGCTACCCACTACCGAGAATTGACGACTTATTTGATCAACTACAAGGCTCGTCTGTTTATTCAAAGATTGACTTACGTTCCGGGTATCATCAAATGCGGGTGAAAGAAGATGATATTCCAAAGACTGCTTTCAGAACACGTTACGGTCATTACGAGTTTATGGTCATGTCGTTTGGTTTAACTAATGCACCAGCTGTATTCATGGACCTTATGAACCGAGTGTGTGGACCATACCTTGACAAGTTTGTCATTGTTTTCATTGATGACATACTTATTTACTCAAAGAATGACCAAGAACACGGTGAACATTTGAGAAAGGTGTTAGAAGTATTGAGGAAGGAAGAATTGTACGCTAAGTTTTCAAAGTGTGCATTTTGGTTGAAAGAAGTTCAATTCCTCGGTCACATAGTGAACAAAGAAGGTATTAAGGTGGATCCGGCAAAGATAGAAACTGTTGAAAAGTGGGAAACCCCGAAAACTCCGAAACACATACGCCAGTTTTTAGGACTAGCTGGTTACTACAGAAGGTTCATCCAAGACTTTTCCAGAATAGCAAAACCCTTGACTGCATTAACGCATAAAGGGAAGAAATTTGAATGGAAGGATGAACAAGAGAAAGCGTTTTAGTTATTGAAGAAAAAGCTAACTACGGCACCTATATTGTCATTGCCTGAAGGGAATGATGATTTTGTGATTTATTGTGACGCATCAAAGCAAGGTCTCGATTGTGTATTAATGCAACGAACGAAGGTGATTTCTTATGCGTCTAGACAATTGAAGATTCACGAACAAAATTATACGATGCATGATTTGGAATTAGGCGCGGTTGTTTTTGCATTAAAGACTTGGAGGCACTACTTATATGGGGTCAAAAGTATTATATATACCGACCACAAAAGTCTTCAACACATATTTAATCAGAAACAACTGAATATGAGGCAGCGTAGGTGGATTGAATCGTTGAATGATTATGACTTTGAGATTCGTTACCACCCGGGGAAGGCAAATGTGGTAGCTGACGCCTTGAGCAGGAAGGACAGATAACCCATTCGAGTAAAATCTATGAATATAATGATTCACAATAACCTTACTACTCAAATAAAGGAGGCGCAACAAGGAGTTTTAAAAGAGGGAAATTTAAAGGATGAAATACCCAAAGGATCGGAGAAGCATCTTAATATTCGAGAAGATGGAACCCGATATAGGGCTGAAAGGATTTGGGTACCAAAATTTGGAGATATGAGAGAAATGGTACTTAGAGAAGCTCATAAAACCAGATACTCAATACATCCTGGAACGGGGAAGATGTACAAGGATCTCAAGAAACATTTTTGGTGGCCGGGTATGAAAGCCGATGTTGCTAAACACGTAGGAGAATGTTTGACGTGTTCTAAGGTCAAAGCTGAGCATCAGAAACCATCAGGTCTACTTCAACAACCTGAAATTCCGGAATGGAAATGGGAAAACATTACCATGGATTTCATCACTAAATTTCCAAGGACTGCAAGTGGTTTTGATACTATTTGGGTAATAGTTGATCGTCTCACCAAATCAGCACACTTCCTGCCAATAAGAGAAGATGACAAGATGGAGAAGTTAGCACGACTGTATTTGAAGGAAGTCGTCTCCAGACATGGAATACCAATCTCTATTATCTCTGATAGGGATGGCAGATTTATTTCAAGATTCTGGCAGACATTACAGCAAGCATTAGGAACTCGTCTAGACTTGAGTACTGCCTATCATCCACAAACTGATGGGTAGAGTGAAAGGACGATACAAACGCTTGAAGACATGCTACGAGCATGTGTTATTGATTTCGAAAACAGTTGGGATCGACATCTACCATTAGCAGAATTTTCCTACAACAACAGCTACCATTCAAGCATTGAGATGGCGCCGTTTGAAGCACTTTATGGTAGAAAGTGCAGGTCTCCGATTTGTTGGAGTGAAGTGGGGGATAGACAGATTACGGGTCCAGAGATAATACAAGAAACTACTGAGAAGATCATCCAAATTCAACAACGGTTGAAAACCGCCCAAAGTCGACAAAAGAGCTACGCCGACATTAAAAGAAAAGATATAGAATTTGAAATTGGAGAGATGGTCATGCTTAAGGTTGCACCTTGGAAAGGTGTTGTTCGATTTGGTAAACGAGGGAAATTAAATCCAAGGTATATTGGACCATTCAAGATTATTGATCGTGTCGGACCAGTAGCTTACCGACTTGAGCTACCACAACAACTCGCGGTTGTACATAACACTTTCCACGTCTCGAATTTGAAGAAATGTTTTGCTAAAGAAGATCTCACTATTCCGTTGGACGAAATCCAAATCAATGAAAAACTTCAATTCATTGAAGAACCCGTTGAAATAATGGATCGTGAGGTTAAGAGACTTAAACAAAACAAGATACCGATTGTTAAGGTTAGATGGAATGCTCGTAGAGGACCCGAGTTCACCTGGGAACGAGAAGATCAGATGAAGAAGAAGTACCTGCACTTATTTCCAGAAGATGAGCCAACACCTCCAATCGCTTAAAATTTCGGGACGAAATTTATTTAACGGGTAGGTACTGTAGTGACCAGAACTATTCCGAACCTTTCTATGATTATATTTTTAATGAAAACTATATTTACATGATTAAACATTTCCAACATGTTAAGCAATCAAACTTGTTAAGATTTGGTTAATTGAAATGGAAATTTTGTAAACGTCTGATTACCCAGTTTGACCAATGATTCATGAACGCTATAAGTTGTATATGACATGATGATACATAAATGAATAAATATATATGTTTAACATGATATAATGATCATCAAGTATCTCATTAGAAATAGTAACAATAAGTTATATACTTAAAAAGGAGACTATTGACGTATGAAACTCGAAACGATACATATAACGATTATCGTTATAACCACGTCTTACTAAATATATATGAAGCATATTAATACATTGTTATATTATATATAACATGATAATATGATAATTAAATATATCATTAAGTGTATTAACAATGAACTACATAAGTAAAAAACAAGACTACTAACTTAAGGATTTCGAAACGAGACATATATTTAACGATTATCATTGTAACGACATTTAAATGTATATATCATATTAAGATATATTAATATATCATAATATCATGATAATATAATAATTTAAAATCTCATTTGATATTATAAACTTTGGGTTAACAACATTTAACAAGATCGTTAACCTAAAGGTCTCAAAACAACACTTACATGTAACGATTAACGATGACTTAACGACTCAGTTAAAATGTATATACATGTAGTGTTTTAATATGTATTCATACACTTTTGAAAGACTTCAAGACACTTATCAAAATACTTCTACTTAACAAAAAATGCTTACAATTACATCCTCGTTCAGTTTCATCAACAATTCTACTCGTATGCACCCGTATTCGTACTCGTACAATACACAGCTTTTAGATGTATGTACTATTGGTATATACACTCCAATGATCTGCTCTTAGCAGCCCATTTGAGTCACCTAACACATGTGGGAACCATCATTTGGCAACTAGCATGAAATATCTCATAAAATTACAAAAATATGAGTAATCATTCATGACTTATTTACATGAAAACAAAATTACATATCCTTTATATCTAATCCATATACCAACGACCAAAAACACCTAAAAACACTTTCATTCTTCAATTTTATTCATCTAATTGATCTCTCTCAAATTCTAACTTCAAGTTCTAAGTGTTCTTCATAAATTCTACAAGTTCTAGTTACATAAAATCAAGAATACTTTCAAGTTTGCTAGCTCACTTCCAATCTTGTAAGGCGATCATCCAACCTCAAGAAATCTTTGTTTCTTACAGTAGGTTATAATTCTAATACAAGGTAATAATCATATTCAAACTTTGGTTCAATTTCTATAACTATAACAATCTTATTTCAAGTGATGATCTTATTTGAACTTGTTTTCGTGTCATGATTCTGCTTCAAGAACTTCGAGCCATCCAAGGATCCGTTGAAGCTAGATCCATTTTTCTATTTTCTAGTAGGTTTATCCAAGGAACTTAAGGTATTAATGATTTTCATAACATCATTCGATTCATACATAAAAAGCTATGATATTCGAAGTGGTAAACTAGTAATCACTAGAACATAGTTTAGTTAATTCTAAACTTGTTCGCAAATAAAGTTAATCCTTCTAACTACACTTTTAAAATCAACTATACACATGATCTATATCTATATGATATGGTAACTTAATGATTTAAAACCCGGAAACACGATAAACACCATAAAACCGGATTTACGCCGTCGTAGTTACAACCGGGGGCTGTTTTGGTTTGGATAATTAAAAACTATGAAAAACTTTGATTTAAAAGCTATACTTCTGGGAAAATGATTTTCTTATGAACATGAAACCATATCCAAAAATCATGGTTAAACTCAAAGTGAAAGTATGTTTTTCAAAACAGTCATCAAGATGTCGTTCTTTCGACGGAAATGACTACCTCTTTCAAAAATGACTTGTAACTTGTACTTCCGACTATAAACCTATACCTTTTCTGTTTAGTTTCATAAAGTCAAGTTCAATACGAAACCGTGGCCATTTAAATCACTCAAAATGGATTAGAAACGAAGAAATGGCGAGCAAAACAAAATTGGTAAAAACTACTCATTTTAGCTACGTGAAAATTGGTAACAAATCTATTCCAACCATAACTTAATCAACTTGTATTGTATATTATGTAATCTTGAGATACCATAGACACGAATATAATGTTTCGACCTATCATGTCGACACATCTATATATATTTCGGAACAACCATAGACACTCTATATGTGAATGTTGCAGTTAGCTATACAGGGTTGAGGTTGATTTCAAAATATATATAGTTTGAGTTGTGATCAATACTGAGATATGTATACACTGGGTCGTGGATTGATTCAAGATAATATATATCGATTTATTTCTGTACATCTAACTGTGGACAACTAGTTGTAGGTTACTAACGAGAACAGCTGACTTAATAAACTTAAAACATCAAAATGTATTAAAAGTGTTGTAAATATATTTTGAACATACTTTGATATATATGTACATATTTGTTATAGGTTCATGAATCAACCAGTGGCCAAGTCTTACTTCCCGATGAAGTAAAAATCTGTGAAAGTGAGTTATAGTCCCACTTTTAAAATCTAATATTTTTGGGATGAGAATACATGCAGGTTTTATAAATGATTTACAAAATAGACACAAGTACGTGAAACTACATTCTATGGTTGAATTATCGAAATCGAATATGCCCCTTTTTATTAAGTCTGGTAATCTAAGAATTAGGGAACAGACACCCTAATTGACGCGAATCCTAAAGATAGATCTATTGGTCCTAACAAACCCCATCCAAAGTACCGGATGCTTTAGTACTTCGAAATTTATATCATATCCGAAGGGTGTCCCGGAATGATGGGGATATTCTTATATATGCATCTTGTTAATGTCGATTACCAGGTGTTCACCATATGAATGATTTTTATCTCTATGTATGGGATGTATATTGAAATATGAAATCTTGTGGTCTATTGTTACGATTTGATATATATAGGTTAAACCTATAACTCACCAACATTTTTGTTGACGTTTTAAGCATGTTTATTCTCAGGTGAATATTAAGAGCATTCGCTGTCGCATACTTAAATAAGGACAAGATTTGGAGTCCATGCTTGTATGATATTGTGTAAAAACTGCATTCAAGAAACTTATTTCTTTGTAACATATTTGTATTGTAAACCATTATGTAATAGTCGTGTGTAAACAGGATATTTTAGATTATCATTATTTGATAATCTACGTAAAGCTTTTTAAACCTTTATTAATGAAATAAAGGTTATGGTTTGTTTTAAAATGAATGCAGTCTTTGAAAAACATCTCATATAGAGGTCAAAACCTCGCAACGAAATTGATTAATATGGAACATTTTTAATCAATAAGAACGGGACATTTCAGGATGATCACTCTACAAGATTGGAAGTAAGCTAGCAAACTTGGAAGTATTCTTGATTTTATGAAACTAGAACTTTTAGAATTTATGAAGAACACTTAGAACTTGAAGATAGAACTTGAGAGAGATAAATTAGATGAAGAAAATTGAAGAATGAAAGTGTTTGTAGGTGTTTTTGGTCGTTTGTGTATGGATTAGATATAAAGGATATGTAATTTTATTTTCATGTAAATAAGTCATGAATGATTACTCATATTTTTGTAATTTTATGAGATATTTCATGCTAGTTGCCAAATGATGGTTCCCAGATGTATTAGGTGACTCACATGGGCTGCTAAGAGATGATCATTGGAGTGTATATATGAAACATCAGAGACTAATCCTCCCGGACGGAATCTTCAACAGTTGGTTCCATCGCGATGATCGACTCCAAGTAATGTCCTTAGTATGAGTTAAAACACAGCGGAAGACTTAATTCGTACCTGAGAAAAACATGCTTTAAAATGTCAACATAAAGTTGGTGAGACATATAGGTTTGATGCTAGCAGTGTTATAACTATGGACCACAAGATTTCATATGTAAACATTTTAATAAAAATATTCTAAGTGGTTGAGCACTTGGTAACCATACTTAACATTTAATCACGTCGCATATTCCCTTTATTATGAAATCTTACTACACCGTACCAAGTGTAGTCACGAAACGAAGTACTGTGCAACCGTTGAATACTGGTCGTCCAGTCCGGTTGGGGTTGTCAGGCCCGATAGATCTATCAACAGGATTCGCGTTTACAATACCGCTGTAAATAACAGTTACCAAGCTACAGGGAAGTATGCCAGTGGTACAACTAAACGTAGAATATATTTTTCAGTTACTTGTGTCCATAACGTAAAACATAAAATACATGTATTCTCATCCCGAAATATTTAGAGTTTAAAAGTGGGACTATATACTCACCTAATGTATTTTGTAGTAAAAATACATATAACGATATCGAACAATTGTAGGGTTGGCCTCGGATTCACGAACCTATATCATTTGTATATTTATTAATTCATATTCGTAATCAAACAAATATTATATTTTATTATTAATGATATAGTTGTCTTATTAATAAATTATATGTTTATTTAGTAAATTGATAAAATATATATATTCATATGTTTTAAATAAAATTATTATTATTGATCAAATAATGATATATTTATGTTATAAATTAAATATATATATAACATTATATATAATATTTATTTATTTTAATAGAAATAATATTAATAATATTGATACTTGGTAATAATATCAAAAATAACAATGATAATTGTAGTAATGATAATACATATAATAATATAAATTAAAAATCTTTTAATAATAATTTTTAATAATAGTACTTATAATAATATTAGTGGTAAAAATAATAATAACTTTAATATTAATGTTAATGATGATAATAATAATTATAGTTATGATAATAGTAGTCTTTTTAATGAAAATTTTATGTATTTACATTGTTATAGTAATACTAATAATAATTAACTTAATAATAGTAATGATACTTATTATAATGATAATTATAATAACAATAATAAAAATAATAATAATAATAACTCTTTTAAAATTAAAAGACTACCTCAAAAATGAACTCCAAAAACAAAATGGCCCATGTGTGGCTCGAACCCCAGACCTCTCGCTTGCCGGCTAACACCCATGACCATTTAGACTGTTTCGTTTTTATGTTTTGTAACCCAGACTATATCTAAATATCCCGTAACTTCGTGTCATATAATTAATTTTCAGCCCAAATCAGAAAATGAGATTATCTTGGCCCAACAGACCTAATTCCCACAGCCTATCTGCACTAATTTAATTCGGCCCAAATGATTAAGCACTCACGACCCAAATCAAAGGGTAATCTAAAACCAATATATGTTTCTGCTAATGAACGGTTTTAAAAAAAATGGTGCCTGTTTGCCTCTCCTTGGATACCCTATGTTTTCTTTACAGCTCGACATTCTTAGCCAACGTGGGTAACAGGTAGGGTTTTTGTGTGTGTCGTTTCCTTTTTTTTTTTATACGAGCTTAACAGATCATGAAGCACTCATCATCTCTTTTTTTTTCTTTTCATTATCTTATATTATCTTCTAAACACCAATCATTATTTTAGATCATTACCTGCTCTATTATTCGATGTACTCCAACAGAAACATTCAAATAGAAGTAGCCACCAAATAATTAATTGTTATATGGTGTAGATCTGTGATTTATAGCGACAACAGCAGCAATTTAACAGAAGTTTATATTGAGATAACGATAGTATCAGGAATTAATAGCGAGTGGTGGTTGATGATGGTTTGTAGAAGACAACGAATCGTGAGTTCATTCCAACAAACAATCAGGTTTATGGTTTATGGTGACACGGGTGATCTTGAAGTGGGTTTTGATGATGATTTATGTAATGGTTTTAAGGGTAATGATGATGATAGTATGAGTTCTTTCAACAGAAAAATAGGAACAGTAGGAGTAATATTTGAATCTTTATGAAGATAAAGATAATGATAAAAGCGATGAAGATGGTAATAAGTGCTGGTTGTGTGGTAGTCTTTGGTGTTGGGTGACGAAATAAGAGAGCAGCAGTTTAGCCAGAAATAAAAGTCGAGTAGCAAGTGAAGGTGATGATGCTTGTCGAACACAGAAGCAAGAAAGGGAGATGATGATCGAAAGTTTTTGGTTCAAGATTATGGTGAGGGTGTCGATGATGATTGTTGTGGTGGTGTACGGGTTTGAAGTGGTATATTAGCTGTATATAAAATGATAAACGAATATCTTGAATAAGTACTCATGAAATAGTCGATTTTTGTTTGGTTTTGGATATTGGAATCGGTGGTTAATCATTCGCAGACAAAATTACACACTTTAATAATCAGATGAAATAAAAATAATAAATAGATGGGTAAATTCAACTGATTGGTACGACCTTGATGTGGATACACCATAATCTTAGACAAAAACCAAAAATTTGATACAGTTGATGGTGAAACGAAACAGAATTTGGATTCTATATCCTATTAAATATTTTTCTTTTGTTAGTAATTATAATATATATATTCATAATTAATAATGTTGATATAAAAAAAATACTAATAATAATAATAGAAGTATTAATAATAGTAATAATAATTATAATGATAATATTATTATTAATACTAATAATAAAAATAAATATATTAGTTAATAATACAAATATTAATAATAACAATTAATGATAATTATACTACTAAATATAATATTATTAATGATAATAATAGTAATTTTAATGATAATGGTAATAATAATAGATAACATTAACTTAAAATCATAACTTTACTACTAGTCATAAAATAATGATAATAATAACAATACTATATTATTAATGTCATAATTATTATTATTTTAAATTATTATATATACTTTTATATTTATTTACAAACAATCATTCGTGAATCATCGGTCATGGTCAAAGGGTAACTGATTACCTAAATATAGATTTCAAATTTTCTAGATTCAACAATACAGATTTTGCTTATCGTGTCGGAAACATATAAAGTTTAAGGTTTAAATTTGGTCGGAAATTTCCAGGTCGTTACAGTACCCACCCGTTAAAGAAATTTCGTCCCCGAAATTTGATCGAGATCGTCATGACTAACAATAAAATGTTTTTATGACGAATATGAATTGATAACTAGAGTTTTATCACCATTTAATAATAGTGGTAAAACAATTCGATTATGTGAAGCATACAAATGAAGCTGTCACAAGAGATTGAGATAGAGATTTAACTTTTGACGTAGTCACAGGGAATTTCCGGGATTTAAGGGATTTAAAAGAAAATCTTGAAAATCTAAGAGATTCGATTCTTCAGCGAATAAGGAAATTATGATCTTCTTTGATTTAATATGCTAATCTGTTTCGATTCCTCTGTCGGATATTTCACTATAAATCCACCTCCTTCCCGTCCTCGAGTCAAGCGAGTAATGGTCCAGAATTCGTAGGTATGAAATTTCGGAATGAACATAGCTGATGCTCTTAGAAAGAAATGGAAATGGCAAGATTTTGATTTGTCAAATTACCAGAATATCCAAAAAGATAGAACTATCAAGATGATATGTTCTTGATATGTTTGGAGATTGGATAGAATGTAAGAGCTGTGTAACATGGCACATGATGAAGGTACTGTGAATCATCACATTCCATTAGAAACTTAACATGACTTACTGTAATATAATGAAGTTGATCAAGTTTCATTATATTATACTAATTCATGCATCAGTTCCCAACACTACTTCAAAATATTCATATTTTAAATTCAGAGGTTTGAGAATTTAGAAACTAACACAGTTTCTTTTATGTTGTAACGCAGATATTACGAAGAGATACGTGATCTCAGATAAGAATAGTTGTGAAAATATCTCCAGAAATATGGAGAATAGGTATAACGGAAGATATGAAGATATCTTGTAATATCTAAGATAAGATGATGATGAAGAATATCATCTGGAAAGGTTTAGAATAATGAATAGGGTTCTTACTAATGGTTTCAGCAGGCACTGAATCATTTGGTTCATTTGAATTCAAACTTATTCTTTGTGATTTGTCCACGGCTTCTTTCCTAGTTTCACATAATTCATTTTCTATTGAATGTTTCCATCACTCCATTCTTTCTCATCAATCTCTTGGCCGTTAAGACTATCTTCAGCAAGCTGCTTCGTCAGCATTTTTAGAGTTAACGGATCTGAATCATCGGTTATCAAACCTAGGTGGTTTAAGGAGAATTGTGTTTTTAGATGGTTAAACGCTGATGATGGAATATAAAAGATTCTCCGGTAATGACAGCGAAAGAATAACGTGTATATATATCAAAACTAACCTTTCTGTGAAGTCGAGGTTAACTTGTTGGAGCTGTGACAAAATTAGCTAATTTGAAAAGGGATTGCAAAGTTATTTTGGGTAATAATAACACTAAAGAAATTAACACTGCTGCGTGTTAAACGTTGACTCAGTCTCCGAGAGTCTTACAGGAGCATAAGTCTTTTCTTCCGTAGATGAAACGCGGTTGGTTCATCCTCTCGATTGAGGTATTTCATGATAGGTTTGTACGCGGATTGTAATCGTCGGGATACAAATGAGGTTTAGGATGAAATCAAGTGGCAAGCTTGAAGAATTATTTAGTTTCATATGTTATAATCAATATTTTAATTTAATTCATTTTAATTGTCCAAAGTTAGCAGTCCAATAGTCCGATGGTTCAATGATTCATATATAATTTAATATATAATATTCGAATTAAATAATACGTATCGTGACCCGTGTACCGGTCTCGGTGTCGATCACAACTCAAAGTATATATATATTTTGGAATCAACTCCGACCCTGTATAGCCAACTCCCACCTTCACATATAGAGTGTCTACGGTTGTTCCGAAATGTATATATAGATGGGTCGATATGATAAGTCGAAACCTTGCATACGTGTCCCGTTATTTAAAGTGCGTAAAAGTAAATAACATAAATTAAATGACTATAAATAAAATTGCGAGAATGTAAATTGCGATAAATTAAATGTTAATCAGTTAGCTGGGAACAGTTAGCCGGAACAGTTAGCGTGAAATCCTATCACAATTCCAATTAATTAATTCGTTTGTTTCTAACACTTTTTATTTTTGTCCAATGTTTTCTTTGTTATGCCACTTGTTGGATTCTGATAGGTCAAAATCCAAATATGAAATTTGAATAAAAATGGTTATTTCGGGGTGAGCGGATATGAATATCGGTGGTTGTAAGTAGGATAATAAATGACCGTTGAATCAGATTCGAAGAATGTACAGTGTAACTTGTTAATGTAAATTTTAAATATTCCTTGGGTACTACCCACCCGTTAAAATATTTTCATCATTAACAGTTTGTACGAAAGAATTATTAATTACGATTTTTATGAAAATATACTTGCATATATATTTTCTTCAGATGTAATTATGGATTTAATGAGTCAATAAGATTTTATACTCATTTGATTTATTGTTAGCACTTGATTACATGATCTCTAAAACTTTAGAGATTACATAATTGCCATGTCGGACGAAGGTAAAATGAGGTGGAATGATACGTAAAACGAAGATAATCGATGTAAATCGATGTGTAGAACGAAGTTCATACTTGAAGTACAGATGGTGATATTGAGGTGTGTAATGTTGATAGTACAGATTGTGATGTTGAGAGTTACGGCGCGGTTATGGTTTTGGGATGATAAGGGTACTGTCGACATCGATGATGGTGGTACTAATTATGCTGCTGGTGCTGCTGCTGGTGTTCGTAACCTTCGCACCAGGTTCTCCAAAGTCGTCACACAAGTGCGTATTTCGTTAACTTCTTCTAGTACTACGGGATGATTGACGGTTGAAGCGAGCGAATGAATAGGATTCAAAATATGAGATAGTATGTAATCGTGATGAGATATTCGGGAACTGAAGGTGAAAATGGTGTTTCGAACAGGTTTGCCGGTAAGTGTTTTAGGTTCATCGCTAATAGGGCAATTTAGTGGATGGAAGGGATCTTCGATGTGAAATGATTTTCGGATATCGGATAATATTGTAACTATATAGAATATCTATATATAATCGTAGAGATTTTGTGGATTACAGAGGAATTTACGGCATAGGTCAGGCAATTCTACAGTAACAGATACGCTAAGATATGAATTTTCTCTATACACTATCAATGCAGTAAATGCAGTAAGACGTGTTTAGACTTATGAATGATAGGCAGGCGATTCCCTAAGGATGATAAGAAGATGGTTTCCGACTAGAATGATAAGCAAAACTTTTTGGCAGGTAGACACGGTCGAAGTCCAGACTCATTAATGTATCCTAACAACTACTAGTCAGACACACTAATGCAAGGCCTGGTTCACTAAGACCAACGCTCTGATACCAACTGAAACATCCGAGACTAATCCTCCCGGACGGAATCTTCAACAGTTGGTTCCATCGCGATGATTGACTCCAAGTAATGTCCTTAGTATGAGTTAAAACACAGCGGAAGACTTAATTCGTACCTGAGAAAAACATGCTTTAAAATGTCAACATAAAGTTGGTGAGACATATAGGTTTGATGCTAGCAGTGTTATAACTATGGACCACAAGATTTCATATGTAAACATTTTAATAAAAATATTCTAAGTGGTTGAGCACTTGGTAACCATACTTAACATTTAATCACGTCGCATATTCCCTTTATTATGAAATCTTACTACACCGTACCAAGTGTAGTCACGAAACGAAGTACTGTGCAACCGTTGAATACTGGTCGTTCAGTCCGGTTGGGGTTGTCAGGCCCGATAGATCTATCAACAGGATTCGCGTTTACAATACCGCTGTAAATAACAGTTTCCAAGCTACAGGGAAGTATGCCAGTGGTACAACTCAACGTAGAATATATTTTTCAGTTACTTGTGTCCATAACGTAAAACATAAAATACATGTATTCTCATCCCGAAATATTTAGAGTTTAAAAGTGGGACTATATACTCACCTAATGTATTTTGTAGTAAAAATACATATAACGATATCGAACAATTGTAGGGTTGGCCTCGGATTCACGAACCTATATCATTTGTATATTTATTAATTCATATTCGTAATCAAACAAATATTATATTTTATTATTAATGATATAGTTGTCTTATTAATAAATTATATGTTTATTTAGTAAATTGATAAAATATATATATTCATATGTTTTAAATAAAATTATTATTATTGATCAAATAATGATATATTTATGTTATAAATTAAATATATATATAACATTATATATAATATTTATTTATTTTAATAGAAATAATATTAATAATATTGATACTTGGTAATAATATCAAAAATAACAATGATAATTGTAGTAATGATAATACATATAATAATATAAATTAAAAATCTTTTAATAATAATTTTTAATAATAGTACTTATAATAATATTAGTGGTAAAAATAATAATAACTTTAATATTAATGTTAATGATGATAATAATAATTATAGTTATGATAATAGTAGTCTTTTTAATGAAAATTTTATGTATTTACATTGTTATAGTAATACTAATAATAATTAACTTAATAATAGTAATGATACTTATTATAATGATAATTATAATAACAATAATAAAAATAATAATAATAATAACTCTTTTAAAATTAAAAGACTACCTCAAAAATGAACTCCAAAAACAAAATGGCCCATGTGTGGCTCGAACCCCAGACCTCTCGCTTGCCGGCTAACACCCATGACCATTTAGACTGTTTCGTTTTTATGTTTTGTAACCCAGACTATATCTAAATATCCCGTAACTTCGTGTCATATAATTAATTTTCGGCCCAAATCAGAAAATGAGATTATCTTGGCCCAACAGACCTAATTCCCACAGCCTATATGCACTAATTTAATTCGGCCCAAATGATTAAGCACTCACGACCCAAATCAAAGGGTAATCTAAAACCGATATATGTTTCTGCTAATGAACGATTTTAAAAAAAAATGGTGCATGTTTGCCTCTCCTTGGATACCCTATGTTTTCTTTACAGCTCGACATTCTTAGCCAACGTGGGTAACAGGTAGGGTTTTTGTGTGTGTCGTTTAATTTTTTTTTTTTTATACGAGCTTAACAGATCATGAAGCACTCATCATCTCTTTTTTTTTTCTTTTCATTATCTTATATTATCTTCTAAACACCAATCATTATTTTAGATCATTACCTGCTCTATTATTCGATGTACTCCAACAGAAACATTCAAATAGAAGTAGCCACCAAATAATTAATTGTTATATGGTGTGGATCTGTGATTTATAGCGACAACAGCAGCAATTTAACAGAAGTTTATATTGAGATAACGATAGTATCAGGAATTAATAGCGAGTGGTGGTTGATGATGGTTTGTAGAAGACAACGAATCGTGAGTTCATTCCAACAAACAATCAGGTTTATGGTTTATGGTGACACGGGTGATCTTGAAGTGGGTTTTGATGATGATTTATGTAATGGTTTTAAGGGTAATGATGATGATAGTATGAGTTCTTTCAACAGAAAAATAGGAACAGTAGGAGTAATATTTGAATCTTTATGAAGATAAAGATAATGATAAAAGCGATGAAGATGGTAATAAGTGGTGGTTGTGTGGTAGTCTTTGGTGTTGGGTGACGAAATAAGAGAGCAGCAGTTTAGCCAGAAATAAAAGTCGAGTAGCAAGTGAAGGTGATGATGCTTGTCGAACACAGAAGCAAGAAAGGGAGATGATGATCGAAAGTTTTTGGTTCAAGATTATGGTGAGGGTGTCGATGATGATTGTTGTGGTGGTGTACGGGTTTGAAGTGGTATATTAGCTGTATATAAAATGATAAACGAATATCTTGAATAAGTACTCATGAAATAGTCGATTTTTGTTTGGTTTTGGATATTGGAATCGGTGGTTAATCATTCGCAGACAAAATTACACACTTTAATAATCAGATGAAATAAAAATAATAAACAGATGGGTAAATTCAACTGATTGGTACGACCTTGATGTGGATACACCATAATCTTAGACAAAAACCAAAAATTTGATACAGTTGATGGTGAAACGAAACAGAATTTGGATTCTATATCCTATTAAATATTTTTCTTTTGTTAGTAATTATAATATATATATTCATAATTAATAATGTTGATATAAAAAAAATACTAATAATAATAATAGAAGTATTAATAATAGTAATAATAATTATAATGATAATATTATTATTAATACTAATAATAAAAATAAATATATTAGTTAATAATACAAATATTAATAATAACAATTAATGATAATTATACTACTAAATATAATATTATTAATGATAATAATAGTAATTTTAATGATAATGGTAATAATAATAGATAACATTAACTTAAAATCATAACTTTACTACTAGTCATAAAATAATGATAATAATAACAATACTATATTATTAATGTCATAATTATTATTATTTTAAATTATTATATATACTTTTATATTTATTTACAAACAATCATTCGTGAATCATCGGTCATGGTCAAAGGGTAACTGATTACCTAAATATAGATTTCAAATTTTCTAGATTCAACAATACAGATTTTGCTTATCGTGTCGGAAACATATAAAGTTTAAGGTTTAAATTTGGTCGGAAATTTCCAGGTCGTTACAATATACTAATAGTACATACATCTAAAAGCTGTGTATTGTACGAGTACGAATACGGGTACATATGAGTAGAATTGTTGATGAAACTGAACGTGGATGTAATTGTAAGCATTTTTGTTAAGTAGAAGTATTTTGATAAGTGTCTTGAAGTCTTTCAAAAGTGTATGAATACATATTAAAACACTACATGTATATACATTTTAACTGAGTCGTTAAGTCATCGTTAGTGTTGTTTTGAAACCTTTAGGTTAACGATCTTGTTAAATGTTGTTAACTCAATGTTTATAATATCAAATGAGATTTTAAATTATTATACTATCATGATAATATGATGTATGAATATCTCTTAATATGATATATATACATTAAATGTCGTTACAACGATAATCGTTACATATATGTCTCGTTTCAAAATCATTAAGTTAGTAGTCTTGCTTTTACATATGTAGTTCATTGTTAATATACTTAATGATATTTTTACTTATCATAATATCATTTTAACTATATATATATCCATATATATGTCATCATATAGTTTTTACAAGTTTTAACGTTCGTGAATCACCGGTCAACTTGGGTGGTCAATTGTCTATATGAAACCTATTTCAATTAATCAAGTCTTAACAAGTTTGATTGCTTAACATGTTGGAAACACTTAATCATGTAAATAACAATTTCATTTAATATATATAAACATGGAAAAGTTTGGGTCACTACATAAATTGCCCAAAGAATTGAAGGCGAAATCAAGTAAAATTTCTGACGCTCATATAAACCACATGAAAACCCGAGGGAAGAGTCAATACTGATAGAAAATCATGTGTACTTTTAACAATTCGGATTAACGCAACGGATAGTTAAAACAATATATTTTTATTATATATACAATTAAATAATCATTTACACAAAGTCATGCGATTAAATTGTCAGTTATTCAATAAATCTTTCACACGATTAAACCATCCCATTGAGATCCAGTTACACCACTAATAAATGTCAAAATATAAATTCACAAAGTGAGTTAGTAATATACCTTTGCAAATTGATGTGCACGAGTAGGTTGAAGCGAACCATCTTTGTTGGAGAGAAACTTACGATCAAAGGGTATGACCGTCTCTTTAGATAGTCCACTACACCTTCAAACAACGGTAATGAATGCTAGTCCAAATCCAAGTAACTTATTAATATAAACAATTTATATTAATAAAATAAATAATACTCCGTATGAATGTCACTCGAATTGCCATTCAAAAATTGAAAAGAAAAAAATGTTTCTTTTTGTCTTGTCAAGCACCAAAACTAAAAAGGACTTGCGAGTTTATATTTTCTTTGAGATTATTTCCGTATTCGATCGGTACTTGTGAACAAAAGACACAAACACTAGATAGTTGATTTGTTATTCTTTTCGTCTTATATCTCCACACCAAAACCAAAAACCAATATCTATTTTCGGAGTATATGGTAAATCGATTTTTGTATACGCATTTTTTTTTTAAAATAAGAAAGAAGATCCAGACCATATATGTAAACCATTATCATATGGTTAAATAGAAGATACGGAGTATAAAGAATTATGTAATTCAACTTGTCTTACAAGTTATAAAATTATTCATTTAATTATTATTAATTAATTCATAGTTAATTATTTTAACTTATTACTTGAGTAATATATATATATATATATATATATATATATATATATATATATATATATATTTCATTTGACGTCTATGTGTATATATGTGTGACCCCGAAAGCTCAAATGAATTTAGCTATATAGTTATATGTTGTACCTTGCACATTAATCCTACAGACTCCCATTTGTGCATGGTACAACACAAAGTAACTATACAAACAATGAATAACGTCTAGCAACACACCATGTCCCCAAATTCAAGTGACGATAGTTTCTCAGAATTGCTTATAGTAAGTGTTAAATGTCATTTGTCCCTTTGTTTCAGACACTTTAGTTAAACTTGAGATATGGATCATCGGTCATTCTCATTAGTTTAACAATTTTTTTTCTTGATCTTAGAACTGAATTAGATCACTAAATTAATTAAGTATCATCTTAATTACATCTGGGTGCTGCCACACAAATATCTTATTCATTCATCGAGGAGTTCAAAAGTATCTAACTCCAAACATTTTGGAGGAACAAATCCTATATTGCATACACGTGTCTGTCATGAGTTTTACATTATACCCAAGAATGGCCTTCATTACAGCCTTATTCAGCACAATGTTTAACCATATCAAAGTACAATGTTCCACACATTCGAAACCAGCGTGTATCTCAAGTCTAAGGACAAAATGACATAATCACTTATAGATTCACTACTGATTATGATCCATGTAGTGACATCTCATGGTTGAGTCATTCTAATATTCATCATCAATGAATACATATAAATTTTGGTCTTAACAAGTTAACTATTCATCATCAATGAATATAACCAAAAATTCACATTAATCTTAATTTATGTTATTTCAATAACATGATCGATTATGGAGATTCTGAATAATCAACAATTATTCATGGATTAAACACGCTAATATAGAACACAGTGATATAAATGAAAACGATCATACCAACAATATATCAATTCATCAAGATAAAACTGCTTAATGTTCCAAAAATATCCAAATACTAATTTACAAATGAAAAGATTAGTAGCATAACGAAGTCCAATACTACTAGCATGGTCATCATGCTTGTTGTGCATCATGGGCTTCGTGAACGGGTCGGCTCACATTATTATTTGTATGAACCTTAAGAATACAAATCTCATTCTTCTTAACAACTTCATGAATGTAGTCAAAAGTTTGAAGAATTTATTGGATACATATATGTACATGTGATTCTTTTACAAGTATGATAACACAAGAACTATCACAGTACATTATCATAGAAGATTTAACGTTGGGTACTACTCCGAGTTCACCAATAAACTTCCTAATCAGACAGCTTCCTGAGCAGCTTCTCGGGTAGAAATATATTCTTCTTTTGTCATAGATTGTTCAACCGTGTTTGGCTTTGAACTCTTCCAATCAACTGCCTCGCCTATCATGACAAAGACACAACCTGACCGGGATCGAGAATCATCTCGATCAGTTTGAAAGCTAACATATTTATAAAGATTATACTCAACTCTTCTTTCAAATCACCGTAAACCAACAACATATCTTTAGTACTCTGCAAATACTCAAGAATATTCATAACAACAATCTAAAGTTCTTCACTTAGATTATGTTGATAAAGACTCGTCAAACTATAAACTCACGAGACATCAAGTCAAGTACATAACATGGCATACATAATGGATCTTATAGCCAAAACATAAAGGATACATTTTATTCATCTTATCACATCAGGTGTGATATGACTTTGAGACTTACTCAAGATTACACCCTTTTACACGGGCAATGCTCCACGCTTAGAGTTCTGCATGCTAAATATGCGTAAGATTCTTTCAATGTATGTACTTTGACTCAAACCAATAAGCCTTTTGGATCTATTTCTATAGAGCATGATTCCAAGAATATAAGTAACTTCTCCAAAATATTTCATGTCAAACCATTTTCCAAGCCAAGACTTGACATCTTGTGTAGTGACCCGAACTTTTCCATGTTTATATATATTAATTGAGATTGATATTTACATGATTAAGTGTTTCCAACATGTTAAACAATCAAACTTGTTAAGACTTGATTAATTGAAATAGGTTTCATATAGACAATTGACCACCCAAGTTGACCGGTGATTCACGAACGTTAAAACTTGTAAAAACTATACGATGACATATATATGGTTATATATATAGTTAACATGATTTTATTATAAGTATGTATCTCATTAGGTATTTTAACAATGAGTTATATACATAAAAATGAGACTATTAATTTAAGAAACTCGAAAACGATATATATAACGATTATCGTTATAACAACGTCTTACTAGGTACATATGAATCATATTAAGATATTGATACACTTGGTTAATTATGTTAAATGATAAGTAAATATATTATTAAGTGTATTAACAATGAAATACATATGTAAAAATAAGACTACTAACTTAATGATTTCGAAACGAGACATATATGTAACGATTATCGTTGTAACGACATTTAACTGTATATATATATCATACTAAGATATATTATATATCATAATATCATGATAATATAACAATTTAACATCTCATTTGTTATAATAAATAATGGGTTAACAACATTCAACAAGATCGTTAACCTAAAGGTTTCAAAACAACATTTACATGTAACGACTAACGATTACTTAACGACTCAGTTAAAATGTATATACATGTAGTGTTTTAATATGTATTCATACACTTTTGAAAGACTTCAAGACACTTATCAAAATACTTCTACTTAACAAAAATGCTTACAATTACATCCTCGTTCAGTTTCATCAACAATTCTACTCGTATGCAGCCGTATTCGTACGCGTACAATACACAGCTTTTAGATGTATGTACTATTGGTATATACACTCCAATGATCAGCTCTTAGTAGCCCATGTGAGTCACCTAACACATGTGGGAACCATCATTTGGCAACTAGCATGAAATATCTCATAAAATTACAAAAATATGAGTAATCATTCATGACTTATTTACATGAAAACAAAATTACATATCCTTTATATCTAATCCATACAACAACGACCAAAAACACCTACAAACACTTTAATTCTTCAATTTTCTTCATCTAATTGATCTCTCTCAAGTTCTATCTTCAAGTTCTAAGTGTTCTTCATATATTCTACAAGTTCTAGTTACATAAAATCAAGAATACTTTCAAGTTTGCTAGCTCACTTCCAATCTTGTAAGGTGATCATCCAACCTCAAGAAATCTTTGTTTCTTACAGTAGGTTATCATTCTAATACAAGGTAATAATCATATTCAAACTTTGGTTCAATTTCTATAACTATAACAATCTTATTTCAAGTGATGATCTTACTTGAACTTGTTTTCGTGTCATGATTCTGCTTCAAGAACTTCGAGCCATCCAAGGATCCGTTGAAGCTAGATCCATTTTTCTCTTTTCCAGTAGGTTTATCCAAGGAACTTAAGGTAGTAATGATGTTCATAACATCATTCGATTCATACATATAAAGCTATCTTATTCGAAGGTTTAAACTTGTAAGCACTAGAACATAGTTTAGTTAATTCTAAACTTGTTCGCAAACAAACGTTAATTCTTCTAACTTGACTTTTAAAATAAACTAAACACATGTTCTATATCTATATGATATGCTAACTTAATTATTTAAAACCTGGAAACCCGAAAAACACCGTAAAACCGGATTTACGCCGTCGTAGTAACACCGCGGGCTGTTTTGGGTTAGTTAATTAAAAACTATGATAAACTTTGATTTAAAAGTTTTTATTCTGAGAAAATTATTTTTATTATGATCATGAAACTATATCTAAAAATTATGGTTAAACTCAAAGTGGAAGTATGTTTTCTAAAATGGTCATCTAGACGTCGTTCTTTCGACTGAAATGACTACCTTTACAAAAATGACTTGTAACTTATTTTTATGACTATAAACCTATACTTTTTCTGTTTATATTCATAAAATAGAGTTCAATATGAAACCATAGCAATTTGATTCACTCAAAACGGATTTAAAATGAAGAAGTTATGGGTAAAACAAGATTGGATAATTTTTCTCATTTTAGCTACGTGAAAATTGGTAACAAATCTATTCTAACCATAACTTAATCAACTTGTATTGTATATTATGTAATCTTGAGATACCATAGACACGTATACAATGTTTCGACCTATCATGTCGACACATCTATATATATTTCGAAACAACCATAGACACTCTATATGTGAATGTTGGAGTTAGCTATACAGGGTTGAGGTTGATTCCAAAATATATATAATTTGAGTTGTGATCAATACTGAGATACATATACACTAGGTCGTGGATTGATTCAAGATAATATTTATCGATTTATTTCTGTACATCTAACTGTGGACAACTAGTTGTAGGTTACTAACGAGGACAGCTGACTTAATAAACTTAAAACATCAAAATATATTAAAAGTGTTGTAAATATATTTTGAACATACTTTGATATATATGTATATATTGTTATAGGTTCGTGAATCAACCAGTGGCCAAGTCTTACTTCCCGACGAAGTAAAAATCTGTGAAATTGAGTTATAGTCTCACTTTTAAAATCTAATATTTTTGGGATGAGAATACATGCAGGTTTTATAAATGATTTACAAAATAGACACAAGTACGTGAAACTACATTCTATGGTTGAATTATCAAAATCGAATATGCCCCTTTTTATTAAGTATGGTAATCTAAGAATTAGGGAACAGACACCCTAATTGACGCGAATCCTAAAGATAGATCTATTGGGCCTAACAAACCTCATTCAAAGTACCTGATGCTTTAGTACTTCGAAATTTATATCATATCCGAAGGGTGTCCCGGAATGATGGGGATATTCTTATATATGCATCTTGTTAATGTCGGTTACCAGGTGTTCACCATATGAATGATTTTTATCTCTATGTATGGGATGTGTACTGAAATATAAAATCTTGTGGTCTATTATTATGATTTGATATATATAGGTTAAACCTATAACTCACCAACATTTTTGTTAACGTTTTAAGCATGTTTATTCTCAGGTGATTATTAAGAGCTTCCGCTGTCGCATACTTAAATAAGGACGAGATTTGGAGTCCATGCTTGTATGATATTGTGTAAAAACTGCATTCAAGAAACTTATTTTGTTGTAACATATTTGTATTGTAAACCATTATGTAATGGTCGTGTGTAAACAGGATATTTTAGATTATCATTATTTGATAATCTACGTAAAGCTTTTTAAACCTTTATTGATGAAATAAAGGTTATGGTTTGTTTTAAAAATAAATGCAGTCTTTGAAAAATGTCTCATATAGAGGTCAAAACCTCGCAACGAAATCAATTAATATGGAACGTTTTTAATCAATAAGAACGGGACATTTCAGTTGGTATCAGAGCGTTGGTCTTAGAGAACCAGAATTTTGCATTAGTGTGTCTTATCGAGTTTGTTAGGATGCATTAGTGAGTCTGAACTTCGACCGTGTTTACTTGAAAAATGATTGCTTAACAAATTTTGTTGGAAACTATATATTTTTAACATGTGAATATTATGTGATATATTAATCTCTTAACGCGTTTGATATTATGTGATAGATGTCTACCTCTAGAACAAGTCCCATTGACTCACCTAATAATAATGAAGAGTCAAATGTAAATTGGAATGATTCGTGGACTGATTCACAAGTTCCCGAAGAGGAACCGGAAGAAGAGTCGGAACCGGAAGAAGAATCGGAACCGGAAGAAGAATCGGAACCGGATGAAGAAATAGAACCGGTGGGGGAAATAATAAAATGGTTAAGTAAAAGAAAATCCTCAACCCACCGACCAAGGTTAATTATGGTCAATGGTGTTTCCGTCAAGGAAGCAAAATATTGGGAGGATTACCAATTCTCCGATGAATCGGATTCCGACGAGAATTCCGATGATGTTATAGAAATTACCCCAACTGAATTTAAAAAGGTAAAAGAAAATAATAAGGGAAAGGGCATAAAAATAGAGAAATCTAATTCCAACCCCGATGAACTTTATATGTATCGTCAACCCCCGAAGTCCTTAAGTTGTAACAATGACCCGAAAACCTCTAAACCACCAGGTTTTTCTAAACCAATGTGGAAAACGACGGCTCGTATTAGGGGAACATCATATATCCCTAGAAACTTGGCAAAACGAACCAAAACCGAAGAAGAAGAAACAAGCGAGTCGGAATAAGATAGTTGTATTCGTGTGGTGTAATATATGTAATATAGTGTGCTTATGCTTTATGATATATGTAAAAATTGCTTGTATTAATAAGTATTTTTTTTATGAATCTAACTCTTGTCTATTTTACAGTATAAAAACACAAAATGGATAGACAACCCAATATTTTAAGAGACCTACCCGGAGACATGATTGATGAAATCTTGTCTAGAGTCGGTCAGAATTCTTCGGCACAACTATTTAAGGCGAGATCAGTTTGTAAGACATTCAAAGAACGTTCCAAGAATGCCTTGGTTTATACAAGGCTTTAGTTCAAAAGATGGGGGATATCTCATTGGGAAATCCATAAGTTACGATGTGTTTACTATGACGCATATATTGCGGGGAACCCAAATGCTATTTTACGCAATGGGTTAAGAAATTATTTTGACTCAATATATCCGAATATTGGACTTCGTGATTTAGAAAAAGCGGCTAACATGCAACATAAAGAAGCATGTTATGCTTACGGATTAGTAATGTTCGCTTCTCACCAAAGTGAGAACAAGAACATCGGGCTACAACTATTAAACAAAACGTTCCCACAAGTGACGGAGTCGGTAATTGGGGTAAGAAATGAGGTTTTTAGATTGTTACGGGACTGTTGGACATTACGTAACCCTCGTCCCTTTGACGACGTTACAACACTCTGTCTTATCAACGGCCATAACGGTTATGTTCCACAAGACCAAGGATGGGAAGTAATCCTAGTAAAACTAGAATGCATGACTTGTTTCTGGACGTATGAATTACGTGTCTTTATTGCCTTTGCTGAACGACTTGTGTACTAGCTAGAATTATCTTCACAACCATCTTGTATCAAATTTATTGTGTGCTATATTTCATGCTATATGTAAAATAAGCGGTATTGTAAGTTTGTAAAATATTTTGTAAAAGTTTGAACGCGAAATATTATTATAATCAGTTTTTCATATAGAATTGTAGTAGTTGAATTGTATATTAGCTACTAAGTATGAACTTAACGGGTAGGTACAACCCGAATTTAAACTTATAAAACGCTAATATGAAGAAAAAGCTTTTATAAATGAGTTCATATTATGCTACGAAATACTATTAACTACTCTTAATATTCTGTATGATTAACTTGTTCCATTTGACTATTTTGAAGGAAATGGCACCGACTACTCGACACACCATGAATATGAATGAAGAGGAATTCCGTACTTTTCTAGCTTCAAACATAGCCGCAGTACAGGCTGCGCTACATACCAACAATAACCTTGGATCTAGCAGTACAGGAAATCGTGTAGGATGCACCTACAAAGAATTCACTGCCTGCAAACCTTTGGAATTTGATGGAACCGAAGGACTGATCGGATTGAAACGGTGGACCGAGAAGGTTGAATTGGTGTTTACCATAAGTAAGTATACTGAAGAGGACAAAGTGAAGTACGCTACGCATACCTTCACAGGTTCTGCGTTAACATGGTGGAATACCTATCTAGAGCAAGTGGGACAAGACGATGCGTACGCACTACCGTGGTCAGCATTCAAGCACTTGATGAACGAGAAGTACCGTCCCAGAACTTAGGTCAATAAGCTCAAGACAGAACTTAGAGGGTTACGAACCCAAGGATTTGATATTACCACGTACGAAAGACGATTCGCAGAATTGTGCCTATTGTGTCCGGGAGCATTCGAAGATGAGGAAGAGAAGATCGACGCGTTTGTGAAAGGATTACCGGAAAGAATCCAAGAAGATATAAGTTCACACGAGCCCGCCTCCATACAACAGGCATGTAGAATGGCTCACAAACTAGTGAACCAGATTGAAGAAAGAATTAAAGAACAGACTGCTGAAGAGGCCAATGTGAAGCAAGTCAAAAGAAAGTGGGAGGAAAACGGTGATAAGAATCACCAATACAACAACAACAGCAATTACAACAATAATCGCAACAATTATCCCAACAATCGCAACATCAATCGCAACTACAACAAACGGCCCAACAACAACAACAACAACAACAACAACAACAACAACAACAACAACAACAACAACAGCAGCAACTACAATAATCATCCCAACAACAATAATAACTGCAACAACAACAACAATCAGAAGCAGCTATGCCAAAGGTGTGAAAAGTATCACTCGGGGTTCTGCACCAAATTTTGTAACAAGTGTAAAAGAAATGGTCATAGCGCGGCGAAGTGTGAGGTCTACGGACCAGGGGTTAATAGAACGAAAGGAACAAATAGTGTCGGAACGAGTAATGGCGGAGCAAGTAGTGTCGGAGCAAGTTATGCCAATGTAGTTTGTTATAAATGTGGAAAACCGGGCCACATTATTAGAAATTGCCCGAACCAGGAGAACAAGAATGGACAAGGCCGCGGAAGAGTTTTCAATATTAATGCGGCAGAGGCACAGGAAGACCCGGAGCTTGTTACGGGTACGTTTCTTATTGACAATAAATCTGCTTACGTTTTATTTGATTAGGGTGCGGATAGAAGATATATGAGTAGAGATTTTTGTGCTAAATTAAGTTGTCCATTGACGCCTTTGGATAGTAAATTTTTACTCGAATTAGCAAATGGTAAATTAATTTCAGCAGATAATATATGTCGAAATCGAGAAATTAAACTGGTTAGCGAAACATTTAAGATTGATTTGATACCAGTAGAGTTAGGGAGCTTTGATGTGATAATCGGTATGGACTGGTAGAAAGAAGTGAAAGCAGAGATCGTTTGTTACAAAAAGGCAATTCGCATTATACGAGAAAAAGGAAAACCCTTAATGGTGTACGGAGAAAAAGGCAACACGAAGCTACATCTTATTAGTAATTTGAAGGCACAAAAACTAATAAGAAAAGGTTGCTATGCTGTTCTAGCACACGTCGAGAAAGTACAAACTGAAGAAAAGAGCATCAATGATGTTCCCATTGCAAAAGAATTTCCCGATGTATTTTCGAAAGAATTACCGGGATTACCCCCACATCGATCCGTTGAATTTCAAATAGATCTTGTACTAGGAGCTGCACCAATAGCTCGTGCTCCTTACAGACTCGCACCCAGCGAGATGAAAGAACTGCAAAGCCAATTACAAGAACTTTTAGAGCGTGGTTTCAATCGACCAAGCACATCACCGTGGGGAGCTCCTGTTTTGTTTGTCAAGAAGAAAGATGGTACATTCAGGTTGTGTATCGACTACCGAGAGTTGAACAAACTTACCATCAAGAACCGCTACCCACTATCGAGAATCGACGACTTATTTGATCAACTACAACGCTCGTCTGTTTATTTAAAGATTGACTTACGTTCCGGGTATCATCAAATGCGGGTGAAAGAAGATGATATTCCAAAGACTGCTTTCAGAACACGTTACGGTCATTACGAGTTTATGGTCATGCCGTTTGGTTTAACTAATGCACCAGCTGTGTTCATGGACCTTATAAACCGAGTGTGTGGACCATACCTTGACAAGTTTGTCATTGTTTTCATGTATGACATACTTATTTACTCAAAGAATGACCAAGAACACGGTGAACATTTGAGAAAGGTGTTAGAAGTATTGAGGAAGGAAGAATTGTACGCTAAGTTTTCAAAGTGTGCATTTTGGTTGGAAGAAGTTCAATTCCTCGGTCACATAGTGAACAAAGAAGGTATTAAGGTGGATCCGGCAAAGATTGAAACTGTTGAAAAGTGGGAAACCCCGAAAACTCCGAAACACATACGCCAGTTTTTAGATCTAGCTGGTTACTACAGAAGGTTCATCCAAGACTTTCCCAGAATAGCAAAACCCTTGACTGCATTAACGCATAAAGGGAAGAAATTTGAATGGAATGATGAACAAGAGAAAGCGTTTCAGTTATTGAAGAAAAAGCTAACTACGGTACCTATATTGTCATTGCCTGAAGGGAATGATGATTTTGTGATTTATTGTGACGCATCAAAGCAAGGTCTCGGTTGTGTATTAATGCAACGAACGAAGGTGATTGCTTATGCGTCTAGACAATTGAAGATTCACGAACAAAATTATACGACGCATGATTTGGAATTAGGCGCGGTTGTTTTTGCATTAAAGACTTGGAGGCACTACTTATATGGGGTCAAAAGTATTATATATACCGACCACAAAAGTCTTCAACACATATTTAATCAGAAACAACTGAATATGAGGCAGCGTAGGTGGATTGAATTATTGAATGATTACGACTTTAAGATTTGTTACCACCCGGGGAAGGCAAATGTGGTAGCCGATGCCTTGAGCAGGAAGGACAGAGAACCCATTCGATTAAAATCTATGAATATAATGATTCATAATAACCTTACTACTCAAATAAAGGAGGCGCAACAAGGAGTTTTAAAAGAGGGAAATTTAAAGGATGAAATACCCAAAGGATCAGAGAAGCATCTTAATATTCGGGAAGACGGAACCCGGTATAGGGCTGAAAGGATTTGGGTACCAAAATTTGGAGATATGAGAGAAATGGTACTTAGAGAAGCTCATAAAACCAGATACTCAATACATCCTGGAACGGGGAAGATGTACAAGGATCTCAAGAAACATTTTTGGTGGCCGGGTATGAAAGCCGATGTTGCTAAATACGTAGGAGAATGTTTGATGTGTTCTAAGGTCAAAGCTGAGCATCAGAAACCATCAGGTCTACTTCAACAACCCGAAATCCTGAAATGGAAATGGGAAAACATTACCATGGATTTCATCACTAAATTGCCAAGGACTGCAAGTGGTTTGATACTATTTGGGTAATAGTTGATCGTCTCACCAAATCAGCACACTTCCTGCCAATAAGAGAAGATGACAAGATGGAGAAGTTAGCACGACTGTATTTGAAGGAAGTTGTCTCCAGACATGGAATACCAATCTCTTTTATCTCTGATAGGGATGGCAGATTTATTTCAAGATTCTGGCAGACATTACAGCAAGCATTAGGAACTCGTCTAGACATGAGTACTGCCTATCATCCACAAACTGATGGGCAGAGCGAAAGGACGATACAAATGCTTGAAGACATGCTACGAGCATGTGTTATTGATTTCGGAAACAGTTGGGATCGACATCTACCGTTAGCAGAATTTTCCTACAACAACAGCTACCATTCAAGCATTGAGATGGCGCCGTTTGAAGCACTTTATGGTAGAAAGTGCAGGTCTCTGATTTGTTGAAGTGAAGTGGGGGATAGACAGATTACGGGTCCGGAGATTATACAAGAAACTACCGAGAAGATCATCCAAATTCAACAACGGTTGAAAACCGCCCAAAGTCGACAAAAGAGCTACGCTGACATTAAAAGAAAAGATATAGAATTTGAAATTGGAGAGATGGTCATGCTTAAAGTTGCACCTTGGAAAGGCGTTGTTCGATTTGGTAAACGAGGGAAATTAAATCCAAGGTATATTGGACCATTCAAGATTATTGATCGTGTCGGACCAGTAGCTTACCGACTTGAGTTACCTCAACAACTCGTGGCTGTACATAACACTTTCCACGTCTCGAATTTGAAGAAATGTTTTGCTAAAGAAGATCTCACTATTTCGTTAGATGAAATCCAAATCAACGAAAAACTTCAAATCATCGAAGAACCCGTCGAAATAATGGATCGTGAGCTTAAAAGACTTAAGCAAAACAAGATACCAATTGTTAAGGTTCGATGGAATGCTCATAGAGGACACGAGTTCACCTGGGAGCGTGAAGATCAGATGAAGAAGAAATACCCGCATCTATTTCCAGGAGATTCGTCAACACCTTCAACAGCTTAAAATTTCGGGACGAAATTTATTTAACGGGTAGGTACTGTAGTGACCCGAACTTTTCCATGTTTATATATATTAATTGAGATTGATATTTACATGATTAAGTATTACCAACATGTTAAGCAATCAAACTTGTTAAGACTTGATTAATTGAAATAGGTTTCATATAGACAATTGACCACCCAAGTTGACCGGTGATTCACGAATGTTAAAACTTGTAAAAACTATACGATGACATATATATGGTTATATATATAGTTAACATGATTTTATTATAATTATGTATCTCATTAGGTATTTTAACAATGAGTTATATACATAAAAATGAGACTATTAATTTAAGAAACTCGAAAACGATATATATAACGATTATCGTTATAACAACGTCTTACTAGGTACATATGAATCATATTAAGATATTGATACACTTGGTTAATTATGTTAAATGATAAGTAAATATATTATTAAGTGTATTAACAATGAAATGCATATGTAAAAATAAGACTACTAACTTAATGATTTCGAAACGAGACATATATGTAACGATTATCGTTGTAACGACATTTAACTGTATATATATCATACTAAGATATATTATATATCATAATATTATGATAATATAACAATTTAACATCTCATTTGTTATAATAAATAATGGGTTAACAACATTCAACAAGATCGTTAACCTAAAGGTTTCAAAACAACATTTACATGTAACGACTAACGATGACTTAACGACTCAGTTAAAATGTATATACATGTAGTGTTTTAATATGTATTCATACACTTTTGAAAGACTTCAAGACACTTATCAAAATACTTCTACTTAACAAAAATGCTTACAATTACATCCTCGTTCAGTTTCATCAACAATTCTACTCGTATGCAGCCGTATTCGTACGCGTACAATACACAGCTTTTATATGTATGTACTATTGGTATATACACTCCAATGATCAGCTCTTAGCATCCCATGTGAGTCACCTAACACATGTGGGAACCATCATTTGGCAACTAGCATGAAATATCTCATAAAATTACAAAAATATGAGTAATCATTCATGACTTATTTACATGAAAACAAAATTACATATCCTTTATATCTAATCCATACACCAACGACCAAAAACACCTAAAAACACTTTCATTCTTCAATTTTCTTCATCTAATTGATCTCTCTCAAGTTCTATCTTCAAGTTCTAAGTGTTCTTCATATATTCTACAAGTTCTAGTTACATAAAATCAAGAATACTTTCAAGTTTGCTAGCTCACTTCCAATCTTGTAAGGTGATCATCCAACCTCAAGAAATCTTTGTTTCTTACAGTAGGTTATCATTCTAATACAAGGTAATAATCATATTCAAACTTTGGTTCAATTTCTATAACTATAACAATGTTATTTCAAGTGATGATCTTACTTGAACTTGTTTTCGTGTCATGATTCTGCTTCAAGAACTTCGAGCCATCCAAGGATCCGTTGAAGCTAGATCCATTTTTCTCTTTTCCAGTAGGTTTATCCAAGGAACTTAAGGTAGTAATGATGTTCATAACATCATTCGATTCATACATATAAAGCTATCTTATTCGAAGGTTTAAACTTGTAATCACAAGAACATAGTTTAGTTAATTCTAAACTTGTTCGCAAACAAAAGTTAATCCTTCTAACTTGACTTTTAAAATCAGCTAAACACATGTTCTATATCTATATGATATGCTAACTTAATGATTTAAAACCTGGAAACACGAAAAACACCGTAAAACTGGATTTACGCCGTCGTAGTAACACCGCGGGCTGTTTTGGGTTAGTTAATTAAAAACTATGATAAACTTTGATTTAAAAGTTGTTATTCTGAGAAAATGATTTTTATTATGAACATGAAACTATATCCAAAAATTATGGTTAAACTCAAAGTGGAAGTATGTTTTCTAAAATGGTCATCTAGACGTCGTTCTTTCGACTGAAATGACTACCTTTACAAAAAAGACTTGTAACTTATTTTTCTGACTATAAACCTATACTTTTTCTGTTTAGATTCATAAAATAGAGTTCAATATGAAACCATAGAAATTTGAATCACTCAAAACGGATTTAAAATGAAGAAGTTATGGGTAAAACAAGATTGGATAATTTTTCTCATTTTAGCTACGTGAAAATTGGTAACAAATCTATTCCAACCATAACTTAATCAACTTGTATTGTATATTATGTAATCTTGAGATACCATAGACACGTATACAATGTTTCGACCTATCATGTCGACACATCTATATATATTTCAGAACAACCATAGACACTCTATATGTGAATGTTGGAGTTAGCTATACAGGGTTGAGGTTGATTCCAAATTATATATAGTTTGAGTTGTGATCAATACTGAGATACGTATACACTGGGTCATGGATTGATTCAAGATAATATTTATCGATTTATTTCTGTACATCTAACTGTGGACAACTAGTTGTAGGTTACTAGCGAGGACAGCTGACTTAATAAACTTAAAACATCAAAATATATTAAAAGTGTTGTAAATATATTTTGAACATACTATGATATATATTTATATATTGTTATAGGTTCGTGAATCAACCAGTGGCCAAGTCTTACTTCCCGACGAAGTAAAAATCTGTGAAAGTGAGTTATAGTCCCACTTTTAAAATCTAATATTTTTGGGATGAGAATACATGCAGGTTTTATAAATGATTTACAAAATAGATACAAGTACGTGAAACTACATTCTATGGTTGAATTATTGAAATTGAATATGCCCCTTTTTATTAAGTCTGGTAATCTAAGAATTAGGGAACAGACACCCTAATTGACGAGAATCCTAAAGATAGATCTATTGGGCCTAACAAACCCCATCCAAAGTACCGGATGCTTTAGTACTTCGAAATTTATATCATATCCGAATGGTGTCCCGGAATGATGGGGATATTCTTATATATACATCTTGTTAATGTCGGTTACCAGGTGTTCACCATATGAATGATTTTTATCTCTATGTATGGGATGTGTACTGAAATATAAAATCTTGTGGTCTATTATTATGATTTGATATATATAGGTTAAACCTATAACTCACCAACATTTTTGTTGACGTTTTAAGCATGTTTATTCTCAGGTGATTATTAAGAGCTTCCGCTGTCGCATACTTAAATAAGGACGAGATTTGGAGTCCATGCTTGTATGATATTGTGTAAAAACTGCATTCAATAAACTTATTTTGTTGTAACATATTTGTATTGTAAACCATTATGTAATGGTCGTGTGTAAACAGGATATTTTAGATTATCATTATTTGATAATCTACGTAAAGCTTTTTAAACCTTTATTGATGAAATAAAGGTTATGGTTTGTTTTAAAAATAAATGCAGTCTTTGAAAAATGTCTCATATAGAGGTCAAAACCTCGCAACAAAATCAATTAATATGGAACGTTTTTAATCAATAAGAACGGGACATTTCATCTTGCAAGTTGAAATGTTATTTCCAATAAGCAGTATGTCATCAACATACGAGATCGAGAACACTACTTTGCTCCCAATAGCTCTAATGTAAACATATGGCTCATCTTTGTTTTGAGAAAAACTAAACTCTCATCGAACTTAAGATTCCAGCTCCTGGATACTTGCTTCAATCCATAAATGAATTTTAGAAGCTTTCATACTTTATTAGGATGTTTTGGATTTACAAACCCTTCTGGCTGAACCATACGTCCTCGGTTTGGTTGCCATTTAGGAAAGCATTTTTGAAAACCATTTGCCATATTTCATAATCATGAAAAGTAACTATGCCAATAACTATCCTAATTGATTCAATGCTCGCGACTGGTGAAAAAGTTTCCTCATAATCAATTCCTTGAGTTTGAGTATAACCTTATGCCACCAACCAAGCCTTAAAAGTGTTTACATTACCATCCATGTCAGCCTTCATCTTGAAGACCCATTTACACCCTCCACTAATTTACAATTGGGTGGAAGATCAATCAAGGCCCATACTTGATTATATTTCATGGACTGCATCTATGCCTTCATAGTATCTCGTCAATTGTTAGATTCTGGATCTGATATGGCCTCACGGTAGCTAGAGGGTTCTCATAATTCCCTAGATGAGGTTCATCTGAATTAATCAGAAAATTAACCTCTCAGGTCGATGAGGAATTCTACTAGATCTACGATTTACAGGTGCAACACGTTCTGGCTCACCAACAGTTGCTCAGCTCAACGTGTGGTTGGCTAGTGCCTTCAGAAGGTATGTTACTTTGTGATTCTTAAATTTCTTCAAGATCTATTTTACTCCCACTGACTTCTTGAAAGAGAAGATCTCTTTCCAAGAATTCAGTAAATCGAGCAGTAAACACTTTGTTTTTGCTTGATAGTAAAAGTAGTAACTCATTGTTTCCTTTGGGTATCCCACAAAGTGACATTTGATACTTCTGGGTTCTTATCTGTTTAATGAGATGACCCATCCTAATCCATCTGGACGAATACATTACATTTGGTTAAATCGCGATGTACTTGACCTCTATATGATACATTTTACAAACATTGCATTCGTTTTTAAAAGACAAACTTTCATCACATCGAAAGTTGACAGGCATGCATACCATTTCAGAATATATCGAATCTATAATTGACTTAATAATAATCTTGGTGAACTCGACGACTCGAATGCAACGTCTTTTGAAATATGTCATGAATGACTCCAAGTAATATCTCTAAAATGAGCAAATGCACAGCGGAAGATTTCTTTCATACCTGAGAATAAACATGCTTTCAAGTGTCAACCAAAAGGTTGGTGAGTTCATAGGTTTATCATAATCAATAAAATTCATCATTTTTATAGACCACAAGATTTAAATACAGTACACCTATCTCGTGTACAAAATCATTTTTCATAATGCTTAGTAGAGTAGGTTCGTATCCTTTTCTCCCCCGTAGGTTGCCTCGCGATTTTTAAATAATCGTGCACATATCTCGTGCACAAAACTAATACACATAACCTGTGTATAAAAATCATTCTCTCGATACATAACATTCATTTTGATTTTATTGCTCAACATGGTAACCGACCTTCACATATAATGCACATCAATAATATCCCCAAAACAGAACATCTCGTCTGTATAATAATAATAAACTTCAAAGTACTAAACACCACGCCCACTAGCTCTTCCGTCTAGTGAACATTCTGGGTGGGGGTGTTAAACTCGGTAGCTACCTTTAGGATTCAAGTGAATTAGGACCATACCCGATTCTAATTCTTAGGTTACCAAGCAATAATAATCAGGGGAAAAAAATTCTCATCAATTGGTGGCAATTATCATGTCCACATAATTCAATAATAATCCGCAGAACTTCCGTCTGCATAACAATTCATTCGAGGAATGTTTTGCTTGTGTCTATCTCGTCAAACATTTATAAAAGCAATTCATGTATTCTCAGTTCAAAATATATTTCAAAAGCATTTAATAAAGCAGTTATAAAAACAGCGCATGTATTCTCAGTCCCAAAAATGTAAAGAGTAAAAGGGAATCAAATGAACTCACGATACGATATTTTGTAGTAAAAATATGCATACGGCGATACTGAACAATGCAGGGTTGGCCTCAGATTCACGAACCTATATCATTCGTATATATATTAAAACATATAATCGTAATTGAACAAATTTATATATTATATCTTAAGTATTATATATATTTAATTTATATATATATATATTCAAAATGATTAATATTTATATAGTCATATTAATATATAAATCTGATTTGTAATATATTAAAATACTTAATTTGTTATTTATGAATATTTATATAAAAATTGTTAATATGATTAATACATACTTATATCCTTAATAATACCTTTAAAACTTTTATTTTCATACTAATTTTAATGTTATTAATATTGATATTACTAATAATAATAATACTGATAGTTTTAGTGATAATAGAATAATGATTGTTAATAATGATAAAAAAATTTATTAATAACGATACTAATACTAATATTAATGAAAGTAATAATAATTTTTATTATTTTCATAATAATAATAATAATAATAATCATAATATCAATATTAATATTGATGATAATAATTAAATGATATAGCTTATAATGATCTTAATAATACTTATAAAAATACAAATGTTAATAACATTTCTAATACTTATAAATATAAGATAATAATAATATGATATTATTAATAAGAATATTTATAATAATAACAACAATAATAATAATCCTAATATTAATAACGATACTTAAAATGATAAACTTAGTAATAATTATATAGATAATACTTATACTAGTACTAATGGTAATAATGATTCTAATACTTATAAATATTGTAATAATAATGATTATAAGTATGGTGGTAATAACAATAATAATAATAAACATAATAATAACAATAATAATTATATTTATAATAATAATAACATTAAATGTAATCATAATAATTAATAATAATAATAATAATAATAATAATAGAAATGAAATTAAGAATGTATACCCCTTTAAAAGCCTTTTCTAAAAAGAAATGTCTCGAGCAGGGTTCGAACCCGAGACCTCTCGCTCAACCCGAAACACCCCTAACCATCACTCTGCCGTCTGTTTTTCTGAAATTATACACGTTTTAAATTTATTTAACTTTTATCTGTTTCATTTTCCTTTCTTCTTCTTCTCAGTTTCAAATTCGACCCAGTAGTCTCACTTCATAATCATAATAACGAATCAAAGATTGTTTTAATACTTGAAACTTAATTATATATGACATGTAACAAATCCTTTTGTTCAATTAATAAAAAAAATAAAAAGAAAACAAGTCTGCTGTTCGTAAAAAAAAATAACTCAAACATCAAACTTGATTTTAAGATCGTTTTAAGCTATGTTTCCTGAATGAAAAAGGTTCAAAATAGTTATTAGAAGCTTTCTGAATAATCAGTTTGAGTTAAAACATCAAAACAAATTCAAATTTTTTGATGAACACTTTCTTTGACTTTTTGAAAATAAGGTTTGACTCGTAAATTCGAATTGGATAATTGAAATTGGAGGCTGAAACTTCACAGGAAGTTTAAATAGATTATTCCTAACCCAATTGCAATATTAATTTTTGAAATATGATTCAGATTTGAGCTATTGTATTTTAAGTTTAAGAACAGGGTAAAATGTGCTGTATAAAAAAAAATATAACAGTAATTCAATAAATATAACGATTATATGCAGTTGTGATTTGATACAGAAAGTGAAAAGAATTTGTGATCACTGAATTATAACATAGGTTGGTCGATTATATATTGAACTTGGTGTACATGTTCTCAATCAGACAAACGAACACAGGAAAATAAAATAAAATAATAAAGATGAATATGACTGCTAACAGAATCGTACTAATTTGATATCAATCTTCAACAATTTGCAGACCAAAACAAACATCCTAACAGTTGAAAGTGTACTGAAAATCGAATTTAGAATCTCATTTGTATGATTTTTCTTGACTTTTTATATAAAATATATAACTATTATTAATTATTAAATATAATTATATAAATAATAATAATAATAATAATAATAATAATACTTTTAATATCCTTAGTAAAATTTATAATAATAATATAAATAAAATAATACTAGTAGTATTAATAATAATGATAAAATTAATAAGATTCATGAAAATGATAATTTTATATAAAAATAATAATTTTTAGTAATAATAATAATACTAATTAAGAATAATTATATTAATAATAGTCATAATATTATTTATAAGAAAATACTAATAATACGTAATGATAATAATAATAATATGACGATATTACTAATAACATTGATAATTTCAATAAATTTTTATAATAATCAATAATAATAAAACTATTAATATTAATATTATTAATAATACTAATAATAATACTAATTATAATTAACAATAAAAATGTTATAACAATTCTTACATATCAAATTTCATATCTATCTATATGCTATATATAATAATATTATTAATACAGATATTACTATTAATATTCAAAGTAATATAGCAATTATATTTTTATTTGCAAGTAAGTTTATGATGTTGATATTATATCTTATTAGCTATTTAATATTTAATAATTATATTATATATCCTATGATAACATTTATTGAATCATAAATATATATATAGATAATAATATCATGTATATATTTATATATATTCATTTTTAATAGTACTTGATTATTCTGTTTATTACTTTATATTTTTAATTCCAATTGATTAAGTGTACTTTATTAATTTAATTTATAATATATATACTTTTGTTTATATTTATATACATCTATATATATTTATTTACATATTTATTTACATATTTATTTACACGCAACTGTTCGTGAATCGTCGGGAATAGTCAAAGGTATAAATGTATCCATGTAAATAGTTCAAAGATTTTGATATTCAATTAAATAGACTGCTTATCATGTCAAGATCATATAAAGATAAAGTTTAAATTTGGTCGGAAATTTCCGGGTCGTCACATTTAAAGTGTCATGCTTCACATACGCTTCACAATCTCAGACTTTCAAGTAAGATAACTTGGGACTCTTCCCATGTCATGGCTCATATGGTGTCTTTTCTACCTTTTTGGTTGGAACCATATTGAGTATGCCTACAGCAGACTCTAATATATATCCCCATAAGACTGTGGTAGAGTAGTCAGACTCATCATAGATCAAACCATATCAAGCAAAGTTTGATTCCTCCTCTCACATACACTATTGTGTTGTGATGTTTAAGGTGGAGTGGATTATGAGATAATCCCACAATTCAGGTGGTCCAAAAACTCTTGACTCATATACTCATTTCCTTCATCAGAGCGAAGTGCTTTAATGGTCTTTCCAAGCTGATTATCTACTTCATTTTGGAAGACTTTTGAACGTTTCAAAAACTTCGTGTTTATGTTTCAGCAAGTAAACATAACCATATGTGTTATAACCATCCGTCAATGTAATGAGGTAAGATTCACCATTCTAGACAATGCTCTAAAAGGACCACATACATAAGTATATATTAGTCCTAAAAGATCTTTAGCTCTTTCACCTAAATCATAGAAAGAAGCCCGTGCCATCTTTTCATATAAATATAACTCACATACATCAAATAACTCATAGTCAGTTGATTCCAAAAGTCCATTATATTGGAGTTTTTAAAGTACGTTGTTTGTTTATATGACCAAGACAACAATGCCATTGATATGTCTTATTCAAGTCTTGCTTGAATTGTTTGGTGGTACAAGTACACATAGAATTCTCATTTGAAATAACACCACGCATTTCGATTTCAAAAATACCATCACGCTGATAGGCATTAAGATAATAAATATTATCCTTAGAAACTAAAATACCAAAGTGCGTAAATGCAAGTTCAAAACCAATATCTTTCAAACTATGTAGCTCGTAATACTATGAGTGTAATGCCATTCTTCCAACAAAACAATGAGGTCACTTGGAAGAGTAAGCTTATAGGAATCAATATCTATAGCAGATGTTCAATCCCATTGCCAACTAGTAAATCTAGTGTGTCTTTCTTCAGTTTAATACTTCTTCTCATTCCCTTCATATTGTTATAGATGTGAAGGCCACAGCCGGTAACAAAAGTCTAGGAATCACTAGAAGAAAATATATAACCGTATATGAATATACTTGATTGCTGGTCTCACTAGCCGTGCCATTTCTTAGCTTAGATTGGAAGATAGGATAATTTCTTCTCCAATGGACAACTTTTCCACAATGGAAACATTCAGTGTCTTTTGATAGGTTTTCCTTCTTGGAAGGTGGAATATTCATCCTAATAAATGATTTGCCATTTTCCTTCCACAAAGTATTTTGCTTATTCTTTTTCACCCTACTTCCTCTGCTCATCGAACAACATCCGATAAGCACTTTGCTGAATAGCAACAATTGTTTCACCAAGAGGATCGAGTACAGCTTCTTTAATTTTGTTCAACTTCCCTTCATATTTGAGAGCAAATCTCTTGTTGCGGTGCTAGTCTAGGAAGTTCAAACAATTGAGTTTATCCTTCCCTAACAAAGAAAGAAGTGTATTTTGGTTTATGTTTTGATTGTTTGACATCTACAAAATAAATAAGATTCAATTTAGTATTTCTAATATTGAGCTTTAATAAATTAACTACCCAAATTTTTATAAATTTTCTACAAACTTTATGAAAGCCTAAGATCCACATAGAGGTTCCATAGCCACATTTGTTAATCAGCTAGCAGTTATGGAGTCTATTAGTAGATAGTGAGTACCAATTGCATTACAAGTGCAACTCTTAGATCTTTATGGGACCTAGAGATATATGTAGTCCAACAAACCACTATTATCTACCGACATGTTTATCCCATCCTTGCCTCGAACTCAGGTCTTACCGTGAATACGACTAAGTCGCCCAATTTGGAAACAGTGAAAATTCACACTAGTCTCACTGGATTAGAAAATTCACCTCGTGGCTATAATTCGATTAGGTCTCATAGTAACTAAAAAATAACAAAGAGTGTTTGCAAGCTCATTGGATGGCATGACTTAAATTTGAAGGATATTTTTTTAAAGGTTTGTGTCAACGAATAATGCATGCACACAAGATTCGTTACACTATTTATTAAAAATCATTTTAACCATTATATATGTCGATCGTGTTTATGCGTCTAGTTTGTTATTTAATTTCTAGTATAAAAAATAACAAATACACAAACGTGTATCATTTTAAAACAATTTTAAAAGATTTTGTCCATATATAATTTGAGTTTCAAAACCATTTAACTTTAAACTCGTTACAGTTTAACTTTTTAAAATCATCAATTTTAATCTTTGAAACTCGTTTCTAGTTTTATTTAATGTATTCATCAAAAACATATATAATTTGAGTTTCAAAATCATTTAATTTTAAACTCGTTAAAGTTTATATTTTAAGAATTATCAATTTTAATATTTGAATCGTCATCGATTTTATTTAATGTTTCCATCTAAAACATTTAGCATATATGAAAGGACCCGTTCAAATCGATTATAAATTTTTCACAATAGTTGATTACATTGCGAGGTACTTGACCTCTATATGATACATTTTACAAACATTGCATTCGTTTTTGAAACACAACTTTCATTCCATCGAAAGTCGACGGCATGCATACCATTTTATAATATAACCAACTATAAATGACTTAATAAAATTCTTGATGAACTCAACGACTCGAATGCAACGTCTTTTGAAATATGTCATGAATGACTCCAAGTAATGTCTCTAAAATGAGTAAATGCACAGCGGAAGATTTCTTTCATACCTGAGAATAAACATGCTTTAAAGTGTCAACTAAAAGGTTGGTGAGTTCATTAGTTTATCATAATTAATCATTTCCAATAATATAATAGACCACAAGATTTAATTTTCATAGTTAACTGCAGGAACACTCATCTGCAAAAATTATAATACAGGAACACTCATCTGTATAAAAATCATTCATATGGTGAACACCTGGTAACCGACATTAACAAATGCATATAGAATATCCCCAAATATACAGGTACACTCATCTGTATATAAAATTGAAGTACTAAAGCATCCATAACCTTGATGGGGTTTGTTAGGCCCATAGATCTATCTTCAGGATTCGCGTCAATTAGGGGGTCTGTTCCCTAATTCTTAGGCTACCAAGCTAAAAGGGTAATATTCAATTTCGATAATCCAACCATAGAATGTAGTTTCAATTACTTGTATCTATTTCGTAAAACATTTATAAAAGTAGCGCATGTATTCTCAGTCTCAAAAATATATATTGCAAAAACATTTAAAAAGGGAGCAAATGAAACTCACAATACGATATTTTGTAGTAAAAATATGCATACGACGGAACTGAACAATGCAGGGTTGGCATCGGATTCAGAACCTATATCATTCATTTATATATTAAAACACATGATGACAATTAACCAGTTCTTATATTTATATTATTAACATACTTCTTATATTAATAATTTATTAACTATATTCATTTATATATTTTAAATACTTAAAACTTATGTATATATCAGATGATATGTCATTTATTATAAATACCCTATATTAATGTTTAGAAATATCATATTATGTATTAAAACTTTATATTAATATATTTGTAATATTTATTTGTAATAATAATAATGATATTACTAATCATTTTTATTAATGATAATATTTATATAAAATGTTAATTTTAATAAAGGATAAAATAATATCTTTACTAATAAAGTTAATTTTTTGATAAAAGTGATGGTTTTGATAAAATGATAACTTTGAAAATTTTAGTTATAATGACACTTCTAATAGGAATGTTAATAATAATAATAATTTTAATAGTGATAATAATAATGATATTAATAATAATAATACTCATGATAATAACAATAGTTTTTAATGAAAACTAAAATTTTAATAATAATGATAATGAAAATAATATTTTGATAATAATATTTAATAATAATAATAATAATAATAATAATTATAATTATAATACATATACTAATAATAATGAAAATGATAATATTCTTAATTTGATTAATGATAATGATACTTCTAATTATTAAGGGTAATAACAATTATCATGGTAATAATAACAATAACTAATAATAATAATAATAATAATAATAATAATAATAATAATAATAATAATAATAATAATAATAATAATAATAATAATAATAATAGTAATAATAATAATAGTAATAATAATAATAATAATAATAATAATAATAATAATAATAATAATAATAATAATAATAATAATAATAATAATAATAATAATAATAATAATAATAATAATAATAATAATAATAATAATAATAATAATAATAGAACTACCTCAAAAGGGAAGGCTTCCAAAAAGTAAACAAACTGTCTTAGTACGGGCTCGAACCCGCGACCTCTCAATTAACGAACACACCCCTAACCATTCCTCTGCTATTTCATTTCTGTTTTAATAAGGAATTCAAATATTTTTTAACCTTAAATGTTATTGTCTTCTTAACACAAAACCCACTTACTTCTTCATTATCATCATAGTTCGTACTCGTGATCTTCATCATCTCTAATCACAATCTCTACATCATCATGTATACACCAGTTATCATCATCATTATATATCATTATACCCATCACATATCATCATAATAATAATACATTACACACTTAATGCCTACGGCCTGTGTGGCTGGGAAAATAAATTGGGCCAGATTGCTACAGTACCGTACACTAGAAGCCCATTTAAGTAGTCCATAAACAAAATGAGAGGAGCCCAAAAATATCAAGAAAAGCCTACGGTTTGTATAGACATAAAGCAAAAGCAGATCATGGTTTTGGTTTGGCCTTTTTTTTATAAAAGGAAACAAAAGTAATCGTTATCTAGTCAGCTTTGCACTCATCGACTTCATTAACATCACAGTCCATCATTTAAATAATCCCTTGTCATCATATTTAACAAGCATCATCTTCTTCATTTTTTATCTCGTCTTCGTTCATAAACAGAAAACTAGTAGCATCAACGGGGGTCTGGGGGTGGTTTTTGGCTCGACTTCGAACAGAAAAAGGGAACCCAGCTGCAACAGTGAAAGGACCCGTTCATATACATTATAAACGATTCACAATAGTTGATTACATCGCGAGGTATTTGACCTCTATATGATACATTTTACAAACATTGCATTCGTTTTTAAAAGACAAACTTTCTTTACAACGAAAGTTGACGGCATGCACACCATTTCATAATACATCCAACTATAGTTGGCTTAATAATAATCTTGATGAACTCAATGACTCGAATGCAACGTCTTTCAAAATATGCCATGAATGACTCCAAGTAATATCCTTAAAATGAGCTAATGCACAGCGGAAGATTTCTTTAATACCTGAGAATAAACATGCTTTAAAGTGTCAACCAAAAGGTTGGTGAGTTCATAGGTTTATCATAAAAATCATTTCAATATATTAATAGACCACAAGATTTCCGTTTATAAATATATGTACACTCGTAAGTGTATAAAAAGTATTCTATAAGTTGTAGGCACCCGGTAACAAGCCTTAACGTTCATGTTTTACCCTCTGAAGTACACCAGACCAGGTGTGTTTAATATAACTTCGAAGTACTAAAGCATCCCATAGTCAGGATGGGGTTTGTCAGGCCCAATAGATCTATCTTTAGGATTCGCGCCTACCGTACATAGACAAGTAGTTTAATGTTACCAAGCTAAGGGTATATTTCTGGTTTAAACCCACATAGAATTAGTTTTAGTACTTGTGCCTATTTCGTACATTTATAAAACAACGCATGTATTCTCAGCCCAAAAATATATATAAAAAGGGAGTAATGAAACTCACAATACTGTATTTCGTAGTAAAAATATATATAACGTCATTTAACAAGTGCAAGGTTGGCCTCGGATTCACGAACGTTTCAATATTGAGATTCAATATTGCAGGAAAGTACGTAGACGCAACAGAGATGATAAACACTAGATTGACCTCACGAGCATACCCATGAACCATACCCATCACCTCCATAGCTATAACCCATAATTTCCTTAGCTTCGACTCATTCAAAAAAACTATTTTGAAATCACTTGGACAGTACTCCGTCGTAATATTTTATGTATACTAATAATATCTTGAAATAATACAGAGCAAATATATATATATATATATATATATATATATATATATATATACATATATATATATATACATATATATATATATATATATATATATATATAAATCGATTGAGAGAGTTTAGAGAAATATATTTTCAAGTTTCTATGAAATAATGAAACCTATTGAATTCTATTTATAATAGATTTTTGAATTATTAAAGTGAATTATTAAAGTATGAATTATTAAAGTGAATTATTAAAGTATAAATTATTAAAGTGAATTATTAAAGTATGAATTATTAAAGTGAATTATTAAAGTATGAATTATTAAAGTGAATTATTAAAGTATGAATTATTAAAGTTAAAGTAAAGTAAAAGTAAAGTAAAGGTAAAGTTAAAGTATAGTAAAAGTATAAAAACTATGTATGTATAATACGCGTATAAATATTTATAATATTAATTTAAATAGCTATATATATTTAATGAAATAAAATATAAATATCGTTATATTTATTATACTGGTTAAGTAATGAGTTGTCAAAAGTGATTCTAGATATTTATAAAAGTTATATACATTTTAATAATAAAGTTCTTTTTAAACTGAAAACGTCGTTGTACGTTTGAAAATAGATTAATAGAATATTATGGAAACCAATTCTCCACTAACTTTTGTCTAACTTTCGTAAATGACACTTTTTGTTTTTATTTATAAATAGCTTTACAAATTATTCTGAATATCGTTAAGAGGAATAGATTTTCTCAAATCATAGTGGACCTCTCAACAAAGACTTATAATCATAATTCAATGTTTCTGATAATTCAATCATTTAATATATATATTTTTTTAATTTCGTCGAAAATCATATTGAAACAAATACGTTCGCGTAAAGTATTATACGTTTAATACTTTATTAATATTCTCAAGTTATAATATATATATATATATATATATATATATATATATATATATATATATATATATATATATATATATATATATATATATATATATATACATATCTATTTATATATAACGGTTCGTGAATCGTTGAAATTTGGTTGAGGTTATAATGAATGTATGAACACAGTTTAAAATTCTTGAGATTTAACTTAACAAACTTTACTTATCATGTAGGAATAATATAAAGATTAAAGTTTAAATTTGGTCGGAAATTTTCGGGTCGTCACAAACAGTAGCAATCGTAATAGATAGATGGTTTCGGCTGTGATGGGTTTTTGTCGCAAGTGGGTTTCGATTATTGATGGTGGTGATGAAATGTAATTAGTGAAGAACGTCTACAACTAGAAAATAGTAGTGATAATCAGTCTAATAGTAGCAACAATTACTCGATGATTGTGTACCCAAGTTGCAGGTTATAATAGTGTTTCATGAAAGGTTAAGGTGGTGGTAACCGAATAGTAAACAAGAACAAAAGAATTTTGCAAGTGGCGGTATTAAATGATATGGTGTGTGGGTCTGTCCGGGCAGCAAATGTAGCGAGCAGTAGTTGCATTAAGAGTTGAGTAGAAGGGCAGGAGGATCGAGCAAGTTGGTCTTGATGGTCTGGGTCGTGTGGTGATAGATAATATGGTGAGAGTTATGGGTGTTTGTTTGGTTAGTGATTGAAGAAACATAATAAAAAGAAAAATAGTAACAGCCAAAGTCGTTTGATCATGGTTTAAAGGGAATGGTTTGGTTGGGTTTCAACTAGCATACAATCAAGGTTTCACTTATTGGAGTGGTACCCGAAAGTAATCACAAAAAAATTGATGGGTTGGTGATTAGATGAAAGTGGTGGTATTCTTGAACGGGTTTCGAGCAGGTAGTAACCGGATTAAAAACAAATGGTATTCGATTGATTTGAACATGGTGGGGATGATATATGATCATGTGTATGCATACAATAGTGTGGGTTTGAAGTGGTTATCATTGGTGGTGATAAAGTGGTGGCTAGCGGTGGTTATTGGAGTTGTGATTGAGCCGTAGGTGGTTCTTGACGGTTTATGATGGTAGGCAAAAATGGTGATAGAAGTCGATGTCCGGTTGTTGATGGTGGCTTGAGTGCATATCTATCTATCTACTCTATGTATGCAGAGATATATAGAGGAAGATAATGATTATAATATATTAAAATAATATAAAGTAATAAATATAATATAATAATGATCTTAATATGAATTTAAACGTGCATGTATATTTATCATAGTTCAGCAGCCATCAATTTTAAATTTATCTGCCGACAGTTTTCACTGACTGTGCATCGTGCGAAATCAGTGGCGGATAAAAGTGTTTAGAAAAATCCCATATTTTTAAATTAACTTTATTTATTTATTTTGGTCATTATGGTATAAAATTCGATCATTAACTATTAAAAAAATTACATCAACTGTCCCTGTCGATTCTGGGTAAAATATAAAAAGTGTTAAAACTTAACAAATACTTTCTAAATACATATTTAATAAGCCTAAAATTTATAAAACTCATTTTCGTGTAGTGACCCGAACTTTTCCATGTTTATATATATTAATTGAGATTGATATTTACATGATTAAATGTTTCCAACATCTTAAGCAATCAAACTTGTTAAGACTTGATTAATTGAAATACGTTTCATATAGACAATTGACCACCCAAGTTGACCGGTGATTCACGAACGTTAAAACTTGTAAAAACTATATGATGACATATATATGGATATATATATATAGTTAACATGATACTATGATAAGTAAATATATCATTAAGTATATTAACAATGAACTACATATGTAAAAACAAGACTACTAACTTAATGATTTTTAAACGAGACATATATGTAACGATTATCGTTGTAAAGACATTTAATGTATATATATCATATTAAGAGATATTCATACATGATAATATCATGATAATATAATAATTTAAAATCTCATTTGATATTATAAACATTGGGTTAACAATATTTAACAAGATCGTTAACCTAAAGGTTTCAAAACAACACTTACATGTAACGACTAACGATGACTTAACGACTCAGTTAAAATGTATATACATGTAGTGTTTTAATATGTATTTATACACTTTTGAAAGACTTCAATACACTTATCAAAATACTTCTACTTAACAAAAATGCATACAATTACATCCTCGTTCAGTTTCATCAACAATTCTACTCGTATGCACCCGTATTCGTACTCGTACAATACACAGCTTTTAGATGTATGTACTATTGGTATATACACTCCAATGATCAGCTCTTAGCAGCCCATGTGAGTCACCTAACACATGTGGGAACCATCATTTGGCAACTAGCATGAAATATCTCATAAAATTACAAAAATATGAGTAATCATTCATGACTTATTTACATGAAAACAAAATTACATATCCTTTATATCTAATCCATACACCAACGACCAAAAACACCTACAAACACTTTCATTCTTCAATTTTCTTCATCTAATTGATGTCTCTCAAGTTCTATCTTCAAGTTCTAAGTGTTCTTCATAAATTCCAAAAGTTCTAGTTTCATAAAATCAAGAATACTTTCAAGTTTGCTAGCTCACTTCCAATCTTGTAAGGTGATCATCCAACCTCAAGAAATCTTTGTTTCTTACAGTAGGTTATCATTCTAATACAAGGTAATAATCATATTCAAACTTTGGTTCAATTTCTATAACTATAACAATCTTATTTCAAGTGATGATCTTACTTGAACTTGTTTTCGTGTCATGATTCTGCTTCAAGAACTTCGAGCCATCCAAGGATCCATTGAAGCTAGATCTATTTTTCTCTTTTCCAGTAGGTTTATCCAAGGAACTTAAGGTAGTAATGATGTTCATAACATCATTCGATTCATACATATAAAACTATCTTATTCGAAGGTTTAAACTTGTAATCACTAGAACATAGTTTAGTTAATTCTAAACTTGTTCGCAAACAAAAGTTAATCCCTCTAACTTGACTTTTAAAATCAACTAAACACATGTTCTATATCTATATGATATGCTAACTTAATGATTTAAAACCTGGAAACACGAAAAACACCGTAAAATCGGATTTACGCCGTAGTAGTAACACCGCGGGCTGTTTTGGGTTAGTTAATTAAAAACTATGATAAACTTTGATTTAAAAGTTGTTATTCTGAGAAAATGATTTTTATTATGAACATGAAACTATATCCAAAAATTATGGTTAAACTCAAAGTGGAAGTATGTTTTCTAAAATGGTCATCTAGACGTCGTTCTTTCGACTGAAATGACTACCTTTACAAAAACGACTTGTAACTTATTTTTCCGACTATAAACCTATACTTTTTCTAGTTAGATTCATAAAATAGAGTTCAATATGAAACCATAGCAATTTGATTCACTCAAAACGGATTTAAAATGAAGAAGTTATGGGTAAAACAAGATTGGATAATTTTTCTCATTTTAGCTACGTGAAAATTGGTAACAAATCTATTCCAACCATAACTTGATCAACTTGTATTGTATATTATGTAATCTTGAGATACCATAGACACGTATACAATGTTTCGACCTATCATGTTGACACATCTATATATATTTCGGAACAACCATAGACACTCTATATGTGAATGTTGGAGTTAGCTATACAGGGTTGAGGTTGATTCCAAAATATATATAGTTTGAGTTGTGATCAATACTGAGATACGTATACACTGGGTCGTGGATTGATTCAAGATAATATTTATCGATTTATTTCTGTACATCTAACTGTGGACAACTAGTTGTAGGTTACTAACGAGGACAGCTGACTTAATAAACTTAAAACATCAAAATATATTAAAAGTGTTGTAAATATATTTTGAACATACTTTGATATATATGTATATATTGTTATAGGTTCGTGAATCAACCAGTGGCCAAGTCTTACTTCCCGACGAAGTAAAAAAATCTGTGAAGGTGAGTTATAGTCCCACTTTTAAAATCTAATATTTTTGGGATGAGAATACATGCAGGTTTTATAAATGATTTACAAAATAGACACAAGTACTTGAAACTACATTCTATGGTTGAATTATCGAAATCGAATATGCCCCTTTTTATTAAGTCTGGTAATCTAAGAATTAGGGAACAGACACCCTAATTGACACGAATCCTAAAGATAGATCTATTGGGCCTAACAAACCCCATCCAAAGTACCGGATGCTTTAGTACTTCGAAATTTATATCATTTCCGAAGGGTGTCCCGGAATGATGGGGATATTCTTATATATGCATCTTGTTAATGTCGGTTACCAGGTGTTCACCATATGAATGATTTTTTTTCTCTATGTATGGGATGTGTATTGAAATATGAAATCTTGTGGTCTATTATTATGATTTGATATATATAGGTTAAACGTATAACTCACCAACATTTTTGTTGACGTTTTAAGCATGTTTATTCTCAGGTGATTATTAAGAGCTTCCGATGTCGCATACTTAAATAAGGACGAGATTTGGAGTCCATGCTTGTATGATATTGTGTAAAAACTGCATTCAAGAAACTTATTTTGTTGTAACATATTTGTATTGTAAACCATTATGTAATGGTCGTGTGTAAACAGGATATTTTAGATTATCATTATTTTATAATCTACGTAAAGCTTTTTAAAACCTTTATCTATGAAATAAAGGTTATGGTTTGTTTTAAAAATGAATGCAGTCTTTGAAAAACGTCTCATATAGAGGTCAAAACATCGCAACGAAATCAATTAATATGGAACGTTTTTAATCAATAAGAACGGGACATTTTAGTTGGTATCCGAGCGTTGGTCTTAGAGAACCAGAATTTTGCATTAGTGTGTCTTATCAAGTTTGTTAGGATGCATTAGTGAGTCTGGACTTCGACCGTGTTTACTTGAAAAATGATTGCTTAACAAATTTTGTTGGAAACTATATATTTTTAACATGTGAATATTATGTGATATATTAATCTCTTAACGCGTTTGGTATTATGTGATAGATGTCTACCTCTAGAACAAGTCCCATTGACTCACCTAATAATAATGAAGAGTCAAATGTAAATTGGAATGATTCGTGGACTGATTCACAAGTTCCCGAAGAGGAACCGGAAGAAGAGTCGGAACCGGAAGAAGAATCGGAACCGGAAGAAGAATCGGAACCGGAAGAAGAAATAGAACCGGTGGGGGAAATAATAAAACGGTTAAGTAAAAGAGAATCCTCAACCAACCGACCAAGGTTAATTATGGTCAATGGTGTTTCCGCCAAGGAAGCAAAATATTGGGAGGATTACAAATTCTCCGATGAATCAGATTCCGACGAGAATTCCGATGATGTTATAGAAATTACCCCAACTGAATTTAAAAAGGCAAAAGAAAATAATAAGGGAAAGGGCATAAAAATAGAGAAATCTAATTCCAACCCCGATGAACTTTATATGTATCGTCAACCCCCGAAGTCTTTAAGTTGTAACAATGACCCGGGAACCTTTAAACCACCAGGTTTTTCTAAACCAATGTGGATCACGACGGCTCGTATTAGGGGAACATCATATATCCCTAGAAACTTGGCAAAACGAACCAAAACCAAAGAAGAAGAAACAAGCGAGTCGGAATAAGATAGTTGTATTCGTGTGGTGTAATATATGTAATATAGTGTGCTTATGCTTTATGATATATGTAAAAATTGCTTGTATTAATAAGTATTTTTTTTATGAATTTAACTCTTGTCTATTTTACAGTATAAAAACACAAAATGGATAGACAACCCAATATTTTAAGAGACCTACCCGGAGACATGATTGATGAAATCTTGTCTAGAGTCGGTCAGAATTCTTTGGCACAACTATTTAAGGCGAGATCAGTTTGTAAGACATTCGAAGAACGTTCCAAGAATGCCTTGGTTTATAAAAGGCTTTCGTTCGAAAGATGGGGGATATCACATTGGGAAACCAATAAGTTACGATGTCTTTACTTTGACGCATATATTGCGGGGAACCCAAATGCTATTTTACGCAATGGGTTAAGAAATTATTTTGACTCAATATATCCGAATATTGGACTTCGTGATTTAGAAAAAGCAGCTAACATGCAGCATAAAGAAGCATGTTATGCTTATGGATTAGTAATGTTCGCTTCTCACCAAAGTGAGAACAAGAACATCGGGCTACAACTATTAAACAAAACGTTCCCACAAGTGACGGAGTCGGTAATTAGGGTAAGAAATGAGGTTTTTAGAATGTTACGGGACTGTTGGACATTACGTAACCCTCGTCCCTTTGACGACGTTACAACACGCTGTCTTATCAACGGCCATAACGGTTATGTTCCACAAGACCAAGGATGGGAAGTAATCCTAGTAAAACCAGAATGCATGACTTGTTTCTGGACGTATGAATTACGTGTCTTTATTGCCTTTCCTGAACGACTTGTGTACTAGCTAGAATTATCTTCACAACCATCTTGTATCAAATTTATTGTGTGCTATATTTCATGCTATATGTAAAATAAGCGGTATTGTAAGTTGTAAAATATTGTATAAAAGTTTGAACGCGAAATATTATTATAATCAGTTTTTCATATAGAATTGTAGTAGTTGAATTGTATATTAGCTACTAAGTATGAACTTAACGGGTAGGTACTACCCGAATTTAAACTTATAAAATGCTAATATGAAGAAAAAGCTTTTATAAATGAGTTCATATTATGCTACGAAATACTATTAACTACTCTTAATATTCTGTATGATTAACTTGTTCCATTTAACTATTTTGAAGGAAATGGCACCGACTACTCGACACACCGTGAATATGAATGAAGAGGAATTTCGTACTTTTCTAGCTTCAAACATAGCCGCAGTACAGGCTGCGCTACATACCAACAATAACCTTGGATCTAGCAGTACAGGAAATCGTATAGGATGCACCTACAAAGAATTCACTGCCTGCAAACCTTTGGAATTTGATGGAACCGAAGGACCGATCGGATTGAAACGGTGGACCGAGAAGGTCGAATCGGTGTTTGCCATAAGTAAGTGTACTGAAGAGGACAAAGTAAAGTACGCTACGCATACCTTCACAGGTTCTGCGTTAACATGGTGGAATACCTATCTAGAGCAAGTGGGACAAGACGATGCGTACGCACTACCGTGGTCAGCATTCAAGCACTTGATGAACGAGAAGTACCGTCCCAGAACCGAGGTCAATAAGCTCAAGACAGAACTTAGAGGGTTACGAACCCAAGGATTTGATATTACCACGTACGAAAGACGATTCACAGAATTGTGCCTATTGTGTCCGGGAGCATTCGAAGATGAGGAAGAGAAGATCGACGCGTTTGTGAAAGGATTACCGGAAAGAATCCAAGAAGATATAAGTTCACACGAGCCCGCCTCCATACAACAGGCATGTAGAATGGCTCACAAACTCGTGAACCAGATTGAAGAAAGAATTAAAGAACAGACTGCTGAAGAGGCCAATGTGAAGCAAGTTAAAAGAAAGTGGGAGGAAAACGGTGATAAGAATCACCAATACAACAACAACAGCAATTACAGCAATAATCGCAACAATTATCCTAACAATCGCAACATCAATCGCAACTACAACAAACGGCCCAACAACAACAACAACAACAACAACAACAACAACAACAACTACAACAATCATCCCAACAACAATAATAACCACAACAACAACAATAATCAGAAGCAGCTATGCCAAAGGTGTGAAAAGAATCACTCGGGGTTCTGCACCAAATTTTGCAACAAGTGTAAAAGAAATGGTCATAGCGCGGCGAAGTGTGAGGTCTACGGACCAGGGGTTAATAGAACGAAAGGAACAAATGGTGTTGGAACGAGTAATGGCGGAGCAAGTAGTGTCGGAGCAAGTTATGCTAATGTAGTTTGTTATAAATGTGGAAAACCGGGCCACATTATTAGAAATTGCCCGAACCAGGAGAACACGAATGGACAAGGCCGTGGAAGAGTTTTCAATATTAATGCGGCAGAGGCACAGGAAGACCCGGAGCTTGTTACGGGTACGTTTCTTATTGACAATAAATCTGCTTACGTTTTATTTGATTTGGGTGCGGATAGAAGCTATATGAGTAGAGATTTTTGTGCTAAATTAAGTTGTCCATTGACGCCTTTGGATAGTAAATTTTTACTCGAATTAGCAAATGGTAAATTAATTTCAGCAGATAATATATGTCGGAATCGAGAAATTAAACTGGTTAGCAAAACATTTAAGATTGATTTGATACCAGTAGAGTTAGGGAGTTTTGATGTGATAATCGGTATGGACTGGTTGAAAGAAGTGAAAGCAGAGATCGTTTGTTACAAAAATGCAATTCGCATTATACGAGAAAAAGGAAAACCCTTAATGGTGTACGGAGAAAAGGGCAACACGAAGCTACATCTTATTAGTAATTTGAAGGCACAAAAACTAATAAGAAAAGGTTGCTATGTTGTTCTAGCACACGTCGAGAAAGTACAAACTGAAGAAAAGAGCATCAATGATGTTCCCATTGCAAAAGAATTTCCTGATGTATTTCCGAAAGAATTACCGGGATTACCCCCACATCGATCCGTTGAATTTCAAATAGATCTTGTACCAGGAGCTGCACCAATAGCTCGTGCTCCTTACAGACTCGCACCCAGCGAGATGAAAGAACTGCAAAGCCAATTACAAGAACTTTTAGAGCGTGGTTTCATTCGACCAAGCACATCACCGTGGGGAGCTCCTGTTTTGTTTGTCAAGAAGAAAGATGGTACATTCAGGTTGTGTATCGACTACCGAGAGTTGAACAAACTTACCATCAAGAACCGCTACCCACTACCGAGAATCGACGATTTATTTGATCAACTACAAGGCTCGTCTATTTATTCAAAGATTGACTTACGTTCCGGGTATCATCAAATGCGGGTGAAAGAAGATGATATTCCAAAGACTGCTTTCAGAACACGTTACGATCATTACGAGTTTATGGTCATGCCGTTTGGTTTAACTAATGCACCAGCTGTGTTCATGGACCTTATGAACCGAGTGTGTGGACCATACCTTGACAAGTTTGTCATTGTTTTCATTGATGACATACTTATTTACTCAAAGAATGACCAAGAACACGGTGAACATTTGAGAAAGGTGTTAGAAGTATTGAGGAAGGAAGAATTGTACGCTAAGTTTTCAAAGTGTGCATTTTGGTTGGAAGAAGTTCAATTCCTCGGTCACATAGTGAACAAAGAAGGTATTAAGGTGGATCCGGCAAAGATAGAAACTGTTGAAAAGTGGGAAACCCCGAAAACTCCGAAACACATACGCCAGTTTTTAGGACTAGCTGGTTACTACAGAAGGTTCATCCAAGACTTTTCCAGAATAGCAAAACCCTTGACTGCATTAACGCATAAAGGGAAGAAATTTGAATGGAAGGATGAACAAGAGAAAGCGTTTCAGTTATTGAAGAAAAAGCTAACTACGGCACCTATATTGTCATTGCCTGAAGGGAATGATGATTTTGTGATTTATTGTGACGCATCAAAGCAAGGTCTCGGTTGTGTATTAATGCAACGAACGAAGGTGATTGCTTATGCGTCTAGACAATTGAAGATTCACGAGCAAAATTATACGACGCATGATTTGGAATTAGGCGCGGTTGTTTTTGCATTAAAGACTTGGAGGCACTACTTATATGGGGTCAAAAGTATTATATATACCGACCACAAAAGTCTTCAACACATATTTAATCAGAAACAACTGAATATGAGGCAGCGTAGGTGGATTGAATTGTTGAATGATTACGACTTTGAGATTCGTTACCACCCGGGAAAGGCAAATGTGGTAGCTGATGCATTGAGCAGGAAGGACAGAGAACCCATTCGAGTAAAATCTATGAATATAATGATTCATAATAACCTTACTACTCAAATAAAGGAGGCGCAACAAGGAGTTTTAAAAGAGGGAAATTTAAAGGATGAAATACCCAAAGGATCGGAGAAGCATCTTAATATTCGAGAAGACGGAACCCGGTATAGGGCTGAAAGGATTTGGGTACCAAAATTTGGAGATATGAGAGAAATGGTACTTAGAGAAGCTCATAAAACCAGATACTCAATACATCCTGGAACGGGGAAGATGTACAAGGATCTCAAGAAACATTTTTGGTGGCCGGGTATGAAAGCCGATGTTGCTAAATACGTAGGAGAATGTTTGACGTGTTCTAAGGTCAAAGCTGAGCATCAGAAACCATCAGGTCTACTTCAACAACCCGAAATCCCGGAATGGAAATGGGAAAATATTACCATGGATTTCATCACTAAATTGCCAAGGACTGCAAGTGGTTTTGATACTATTTGGGTAATAGTTGATCGTCTCACCAAATCAGCACACTTCCTACCAATAAGAGAAGATGACAAGATGGAGAAGTTAGCACGACTGTATTTGAAGGAAGTCGTCTCCAGACATGGAATACCAATCTCTATTATCTCTGATAGGGATGGCAGATTTATTTCAAGATTCTGGCAGACATTACAGCAAGCATTAGGAACTCGTCTAGACATGAGTACTGCCTATCATCCACAAACTGATGGGCAGAGTGAAACGACGATACAAACGCTTGAAGACATGCTACGAGCATGTGTTATTGATTTCGGAAACAGTTGGGATCGACATCTACCGTTAGCAGAATTTTCCTACAACAACAGCTACCATTCAAGCATTGAGATGGCGCCGTTTGAAGCACTTTATGGTAGAAAGTGCAGGTCTCCGATTTGTTGGAGTGAAGTGGGGGATAGACAGATTACGGGTCCGGAGATTATACAAGAAACTACCGAGAAGATCATCCAAATTCAACAACGATTGAAAACCGCCCAAAGTCGACAAAAGAGCTACGCTGACATTAAAAGAAAAGATATAGAATTTGAAATTGGAGAGATGGTCATGCTTAAAGTTGCACCTTGGAAAGGCGTTGTTCGATTTGGTAAACGAGGGAAATTAAATCCAAGGTTTATTGGACCATTCAAGATTATTGATCGTGTCGGACCAGTAGCTTACCGACTTGAGTTACCTCAACAACTAGCGGCTGTACATAACACTTTCCACATCTCGAATTTCAAGAAATGTTTTGCTAAAGAAGATCTCACTATTCCATTAGATGAAATCCAAATCAACGAAAAACTTCAATTCATCGAAGAACCCGTCGAAATAATGGATCGTGAGGTTAAAAGACTTAAGCAAAACAAGATACCAATTGTTAAGGTTCGATGGAATGCTCGTAGAGGACCCGAGTTCACCTGGGAGCGTGAAGATCAGATGAAGAAGAAATACCCGCATCTATTTCCAGAAGATTCGTCAACACCTTCAACAGCTTAAAATTTCGGGACAAAATTTATTTAACGGGTAGGTACTGTAGTGACCCGAACTTTTCCATGTTTATATATATTAATTGAGATTGATATTTACATGATTAAATGTTTCCAACATCTTAAGCAATCAAACTTGTTAAGACTTGATTAATTGAAATAGGTTTCATATAGACAATTGACCACCCAAGTTGACCGGTGATTCACGAACGTTAAAACTTGTAAAAACTATATGATGACATATATATGGATATATATATAGTTAACATGATACTATGATAAGTAAATATATCATTAAGTATATTAACAATGAACTACATATGTAAAAACAAGACTACTAACTTAATGATTTTTAAACGAGACATATATGTAACGATTATCGTTGTAAAGACATTTAATGTATATATATCATATTAAGAGATATTCATACATGATAATATCATGATAATATAATAATTTAAAATCTCATTTGATATTATAAACATTGGGTTAACAACATTTAACAAGATCGTTAACCTAAAGGTTTCAAAACAACACTTACATGTAACGACTAACGATGACTTAACGACTCAGTTAAAATATATATACATGTAGTGTTTTAATATGTATTTATACACTTTTGAAAGACTTCAATACACTTATCAAAATACTTCTACTTAACAAAAATGCATACAATTACATCCTCGTTCAGTTTCATCAACAATTCTACTCGTATGCACCCGTATTCGTACTCGTACAATACACAGCTTTTAGATGTATGTACTATTGGTATATACACTCCAATGATCAGCTCTTAGCAGCCCATGTGAGTCACCTAACACGTGTGGGAACCATCATTTGGCAACTAGAATGAAATATCTCATAAAATTACAAAAATATGAGTAATCATTCATGACTTATTTACATGAAAACAAAATTACATATCCTTTATATCTAATCCATACACCAACGACCAAAAACACCTACAAACACTTTCATTCTTCAATTTTCTTCATCTAATTGATCTCTCTCAAGTTCTATCTTCAAGTTCTAAGTGTTCTTCATAAATTCCAAAAGTTCTAGTTTCATAAAATCAAGAATACTTTCAAGTTTGCTAGCTCACTTCCAATCTTGTAAGGTGATCATCCAACCTCAAGAAATCTTTGTTTCTTACAGTAGGTTATCATTCTAATACAAGGTAATAATCATATTCAAACTTTGGTTCAATTTCTATAACTATAACAATCTTATTTCAAGTGATGATCTTACTTGAACTTGTTTTCGTGTCATGATTCTGCTTCAAGAACTTCGAGCCATCCAAGGATCCATTGAAGCTAGATCCATTTTTCTCTTTTCCAGTAGGTTTATCCAAGGAACTTAAGGTAGTAATGATGTTCATAACATCATTCGATTCATACATATAAAACTATCTTATTCGAAGGTTTAAACTTGTAATCACTAGAACATAGTTTAGTTAATTCTAAACTTGTTCGCAAACAAAAGTTAATCCCTCTAACTTGACTTTTAAAATCAACTAAACACATGTTCTATATCTATATGATATGCTAACTTAATGATTTAAAACCTGGAAACACGAAAAACACCGTAAAATCGGATTTACGCCGTAGTAGTAACACCGCGGGCTGTTTTGGGTTAGTTAATTAAAAACTATGATAAACTTTGATTTAAAAGTTGTTATTTTGAGAAAATGATTTTTATTATGAACATGAAACTATATCCAAAAATTATGGTTAAACTCAAAGTGGAAGTATGTTTTCTAAAATGGTCATCTAGACGTCGTTCTTTCGACTGAAATGACTACCTTTACAAAAACGACTTGTAACTTATTTTTCCGACTATAAACCTATACTTTTTCTATTTAGATTCATAAAATAGAGTTCAATATGAAACCATAGCAATTTGATTCACTCAAAACGGATTTAAAATGAAGAAGTTATGGGTAAAACAAGATTGGATAATTTTTCTCATTTTAGCTACGTGAAAATTGGTAACAAATCTATTCCAACCATAACTTGATCAACTTGTATTGTATATTATGTAATCTTGAGATACCATAGACACATATACAATGTTTCGACCTATCATGTCGACACATCTATATATATTTCGGAACAACCATAGACACTCTATATGTGAATGTTGGAGTTAGCTATACAGGGTTGAGGTTGATTCCAAAATATATATAGTTTGAGTTGTGATCAATACTGAGATACGTATACACTGGGTCGTGGATTGATTCAAGATAATATTTATCGATTTATTTCTGTACATCTAACTGTGGACAACTAGTTGTAGGTTACTAACGAGGACAGCTGACTTAATAAACTTAAAACATCAAAATATATTAAAAGTGTTGTAAATATATTTTGAACATACTTTGATATATATGTATATATTGTTATAGGTTCGTGAATCAACCAGTGACCAAGTCTTACTTCCCGACGAAGTAAAAAAATCTGTGAAGGTGAGTTATAGTCCCACTTTTAAAATCTAATATTTTTGGGATGAGAATACATGCAGGTATTATAAATGATTTACAAAATAGACACAAGTACGTGAAACTACATTCTATGGTTGAATTATCGAAATCGAATATGCCCCTTTTTATTAAGTCTGGTAATCTAAGAATTAGGGAACAGACACCCTAATTGACGCGAATCCTAAAGATAGATCTATTGGGCCTAACAAACCCCATCCAAAGTACCGGATGCTTTAGTACTTCGAAATTTATATCATTTCCGAAGGGTGTCCCGGAATGATGGGGATATTCTTATATATGCATCTTGTTAATGTCGGTTACCAGGTGTTTACCATATGAATGATTTTTTTTCTCTATGTATGGGATGTGTATTGAAATATGAAATCTTGTGGTCTATTATTATGATTTGATATATATAGGTTAAACCTATAACTCACCAACATTTTTGTTGACGTTTTAAGCATGTTTATTCTCAGGTGATTATTAAGAGCTTCCGCTGTCGCATACTTAAATAAGGACGAGATTTGGAGTCCATGCTTGTATGATATTGTGTAAAAACTGCATTCAAGAAACTTATTTTGTTGTAACATATTTGTATTGTAAACCATTATGTAATGGTCGTGTGTAAACAGGATATTTTAGATTATCTTTATTTGATAATCTACGTAAAGCTTTTTAAAACCTTTATCTAGGAAATAAAGGTTATGGTTTGTTTTAAAAATGAATGCAGTCTTTGAAAAACGTCTCATATAGAGGTCAAAACCTCGCAACGAAATCAATTAATATGGAACTTTTTTAATCAATAAGAACGGGACATTTTATTTCGTATCACCGTTTATTTTAAAATTACATAAGTTTGAATTTAACTTGCTTAATATCAATCAGAACATCAAACGAGTATTACAATCATTTAATATTTATTTTTAATATACCTTATATATACATATATATATATATATATATATATATATATATATATATATATATATATATAAGGTATATATATATATATAGATATATTTTAAATAATAATTATTATAATATCCTATTTTTATTTTATTAATTTTTAATAACAACAACATATAATACTTCAAATTATATTTCGAATTATTATTTATATATACATACACACATATCTATCTATAATTAATTGTTCGTGAATCGTCGGGCACAGTCTAAAGGTAAATGATTACATGAAAATAGTTTACAAATTTTAATATTCAACATTACAGACTTTGCTTATCGTGTCGAAACTATATAAAGATTAAGTTTAAATTTGGTCGGAAATTTCCGGGTCGTCACAGTACCTACCCGTTAAAGAAATTTCGTCCACAAAATTTGATCGAGATCGTCATGGCTAACAGTAAGAATGTTTTTCTGACGAATATGAGCTGATAAATAGAGTTTTATTACTGTTGAGTAATATAGATAAGATAATTCGATTACTCGAAGCGTTTGAGTGAAGCTATCACAAAATACTGAAATGAGATAATAAAGATTTGTCTTAACCTCTGACGTAGTCAAGGCTGATCTTCGGAATTCCAGAGATTTAAAGATAATCTTCGAAATCTATATAAGATTTGATTCTTCGGTAATTAAGGAAATTAGGATCTCTCTAATTAAATACGGAAATCTGCCTTAATTTCTTTATCAGATATTTCACTACAAATTAATTTCTTCCGTTCCATTACTTCTACCACTCCTATACCCAATTCCCTAATTCAAAAGATTGTGAAAATGCTTAATCCGGTTCTGATCATTGTCCTTATCCTGACTATCGCAACAATCATTCTCCTTTTCCAACTTCCACCGGAGGAATCTGTTTACTTCTACTTCGCCCTTGGGTTATAATGTTTTTAATTCTCCCGTGTCTTTATGTTGCGATAAACATTGATATACACGGTTTGTAATTTATGTGTTGTTATCGGGCTTTATATCTTCCCTTATATTTTGAAGCTTCATGCTTTTGTTTCCTTCCCGACTTAAAGTAAAGCAATTAGGACATCTCAGTTTCGTAGATTAACCTTTGAATTTAAATGATCATGGCTAACGTTCCAAGAAAGATCTAGTAATAGCATGATCTGACTTGTTAAATTACCAGAGAATTTTGAAAAAATAGAACTATCAAGAAATTATGTTCTTGATATGTTTAGAGATTAGGTAAAATGTAAGAGGTTTGCAGCATGGCACATGATGACGTTATGGTTTGTGAATCATCACGTTTCATTAGAAACTCAGCATGACTTACTATAATATAATCACGTTGATCAAGTGTCATTATATTATACTAACTCATGCATCAGTTTCCAACACTACTTCAAAAACATTCATAATTTAAACTTGAATTTTTCATAAATTTAGAAACTAAAACAGTTTCTTTTATGATGTAATACAGATAATGCGGAGAGGTATTTAATATCAGATCAGAATAGTTACGAAGATTTCTCCAGAAATATTGAGGATATTTATAATGAAAGTTACGATGATATCTTAGAATATCTAAGATCCGAGGATGATGAAGAATATTGTTCACAAGGGTTTAGAGTAAGGAGCAAGGTATTCGCTAAAGACTTCAGTAGATACTGAATCATTTGGATTTTTTGAAGGCAGATTTAGTCTTTGTGATTTGTCCACAACCTCCTTCATGGTTTGCTCAATCCGTTTTCCAGTTCTAACTTTTCTGAGCTTTGCCAACATACTATTCTTTATCATCAAACTTCCGACGGTTAGGGTGGTTTACAGTTGTCTACAGTTTCTGCTGCTTCGTTCAACTTTTTCGAAAGTTGGAGTTTTGATTCGTAAACTGGGTGCTTTTCAGAATTTCAGAATGGAAGATCATAATTCTAAGATGTGACAACCCGGAAATTTCCAACCAAATTTAAACTTTAATCTTTATAAGCAATATTTGTTAAGTTAAATTTCAAGAATTTTAAACTATGTTCATACATTCATTCAACCTCGACCAAGTTCCAACGATTCACGAACTATTAAATGAATATGATTATATATTTATATGTGTATATATATTATAACTTGAAACGTAAACAAAATATTAGATTAAATACTTTATATGATTGTATCTGTTTCAAAATGTTTATCAATGGAATTAGAAGATAAGATCAAATGATTGAATTATCAGATATATTGAATTATGATTACAAGTCTCTGTTGAAAGGCCCACGTTGATTTGAGAAATCTTTCCATTTTAACAATATTCAAAAAATGGTAAAGTGATTTATAAATAAGAACAAATTGTCAATCATTGAGAACTAGACAAAGGATAGTGGAAGATTGAATCTCATAAAGACTCGATTGATCTATTTAGTTTTAAACGTACAAAAATATTTTCAGTTTAAAAAGAACTTTATTATTAAAACGTATATAACTTTTATAAATATCTAGAACCACTTTTGACAACTCATTACTTAACTAGTATGATAAAGATAACGATATTTATATTTTATTTTATTAAATATATATAACGATTTAAATTAATATTATATATATTTATACGCGTATTATACGTACATAGTTTTATACTTTTACTATACTTAAAATTTACCTTTACTTTATTTTTACTTTACTTTAACTTTAATAATTCACTTTAATAATTCATACTTTAATAATTCACTTTAATAATTCACTTTAATAATTCACTTTAATAATTCACTTTAATAATTCAAAAATTTATTATAAATAGAATTCAATAGGTTTCATTATTTCATAGAAACTTGAAAATATTTTTCTCTAAACTCTCTCAATCGATTTACATATATATATTTACTCCGTATTATTTCAAAATATTATTAGTATACATAAAATATTACGACGGAGTGCTGTCCAAGTGATTTCGAAGTTGTTTTTCGAGTGGGATAGGATTAAGGAAATTATGGGTTATAGCTATGAAGGTGATTGATTATGGTTCATGGGTATGCTCGTGAGGTCAATATAGTATTTATCATTTTCGTTGCGTCTACGTACCTTTCCTGCAATATTGAATCTCAATATTGATACGTGAGTACTCATAATTTAACTTTTACATACTAATAGTGTATCCCTGACTAGTGCTCGAGTATTTAGGATTATGCATGCTTGTACTTTTGATATTGCCCTTAGACAGGTTAGGTTGAATCTTGAATTAGTTACACTTGCGGTTGAGATAAGGTATAAGATATGCATGTCCTTGGAAAGCTAGCAAAAAATTAAGAACTTTTTCTTTAGATATCGAATGGTTTCGATGAACGGATTAGAAGTTATAATCAATTGAATTTTAGATATTTTTATTGAAAATAATTATTATTATCGTCGTTTTTATCGTCGTTCTAGTTTTATCTTATTATTATCATTATTATTATCTTTATCAATAAAAGGGATTTATCATTAAAAAATGTTATTTTTTTATTATTACTATCGTTATTATCGTTAAAGTTATAATTAGTATTATTATTATTATCCAATTATTATTATTATTATTATTATTATTATTATTATTATTATTATTATTATTATTATTATTGGTATTATTATTATTATTATTATCATTATTAATATATATATCATTATTTAAAAATGGTTATTGTTATTGTTATTATTATTATTACTATATTATCATTAAGATAATTATTAGTATTATCGTTAATAATGTTATAGTAACTATCATTGTTAATATTAGTGTAATTAAAACAAATATTTGTAACACCTAATTATTTTAATTACTATTATTATCATTATTATGAACACGATATAAAAGACGATTAAAAGCTATTAAACGAAACGATTAGGAAATAATGAGTAAGAGTATCATGATAAAATTAAAATATTATAAGATATTGATTTAGATAAAATTATCGTTCTTATTATTTTTATCATTACTATTATTATTAAAAGTATCATTAGTATTAAAACTATCATTTTAACAAAAATTATCATTTTAATAGAAATGTCATTGTTACTATAAAATATCATTATTATTATTATTTTAAATAGAATTATTATTTTAAAGATAATATTAAAAATTATCGTAAATATTAAAGTTATCATAATTAGAATTATCGTTTTATCATAATGTCATCTTAGTAATTATAAATATTGATATTTTTATAATAATAATTATTATTACAAAATAATACAACTTTTACTTACTAACATTATAGATATTATTTTATCAAATAAATATGTGATACAAACATATTTTACTACGTGTAATAACTTACTTTAATAATACATATCATATTATCTTTATGATATTAAATGAACTCTATAAATTTTATTACTTAATATATATAAAAGTATATTTTATTATATAAATTTAATATAAAATTTTATTTATTAATAAATAAATTATATTATTTACTCTAATAAATCTTTTAAAAATATTTAAAAATATAAAATGATGATATTTAAACTATATATTAATCATGTATAGATTTTTGGAAATTATTTTGAATCAAATTTACTTTTGTTTGCTTTTGCATATTAGTCTCGAGCATTAGGATTGTGGTACACTATGACTTGACCTAATTTGTTAGACAAATATTGACCAACACATAAATATATATAATTAATTTTGGTTCGTGAATCCGAGGCCAACCTTGCACTTGTTCAATGACGTTATATGTATTTTTACTACGAAATACAGTATGGTGAGTTTCTTTTGCCTTTTTACCCTTTATATTTTTGGGACTGAGAATACATGCGCTTTTATAAATGTTTGACGAAATAGACACAAGTAATTGAAACTACATTCTATGGTTGAATTATCGAAATCGAATATGCCCCTTTTATTAAAGTCTGGTAATCTAAGAATTGGGGAATAGACACCCTAATTGACGCGAATCCTAAAGATAGATCTATTGGGCCTAACAAACCCCATCCAAAGTACCGGATGCTTTAGTACTTCGAAATTTATATCATGTCTGAAGGAGGATCCCGGAATGATAGGGGATATTCTTATATGTATCTAGTTAATGTCGGTTACCAGGTGTTCACCATATGAATAATTATTTTTGTCTCTATGCATGGGACGTATATTTAAGAGAACTGGAAATGAAATTCTCGTGGTCTATTAAAATGATGGAAATAAATGATTATGATAAACTAATGAACTCACCAACCTTTTGGTTGACACTTTAAAGCATGTTTATTCTCAGGTGTTAAAGAAATCTTCCGCTGTGCATTTGCTCATTTTAAAGATATTACTTGGAGTCTTTCATAGCATATTTCGAAGAACGTTGCATTCGAGTCATTGAGTTCATCAAAGATTATTATTAAATCAATTTATAGTTGGATAGTGGATATTATGAAATGGTATGCATGCCTATCAATTTTCGATGTAAATAAAGTTTGTCTTTTAAAAACAAATGCAATGATTGTAAAATGTATCATATAGAGGTCAAATACCTCGCAATGTAATCAACTATTGTGAATCGTTTATAATGTATATGAACGGGTCCTTTCAGTTGGTATCAGAGTGGTGGTCTTAGCGAACCAGGTCTGCATTAGTGTGTTTAACTGATAAGTCGATAGGATACATTAGTGAGTCTGGACTTCGACCGTGTCTGCATGTCAAAAGTTTTGCTTATCATTTTGTGTTGAAAATTAACTACTTATCATTATCAGGAAATTACCTGCTTATCATTTTTAGTCTAAGACACGTCTTGCTGCATTGATTGCATGAATAGTGTATAGACAAAAATTCATATCTTAGCATATCTGCTAAATTATATCTTATCGTATCTGTTACTTTAAACTTTGCCTGACATATCCCGCAAAGTCCTCCGTAATCTACGAAATCTTTTGATATATATATATATATATATATATATATATATATATATATATATATATATATATATATATATATATATATATATATATATATATATATATATATATATTCTATGTAATTAGAATACCATCCGTTAGCCAAAATCATTTCATATCGAAAAAAAAATCCTTTATCCAATCGTACGAAATGGAATTCGTCATCAGTTCAAGTCACTCAGATTCCGAAATGGAATCCCATTCAAGCTCCGAAAGCACTGTGACCGGAATAGATCAACCAATCAGTCATCACCTATTCTGGATGAATTGGGGATGGGTTCGTAGCCTCCTCAATCATTGGAGACAAGAAGAAGGTGATCCCTTCCATCCACCACATTGCCCTCTTGACGAAGAACCTGAAGCACTTACCGGTGAACCTGTCCGAAATACCATGTTCTCGCTCATTTCCAGAGTATCTCGTCATGATTATATATTACATCAAATTTTAGATTTTATTTATCCGCTCGTCCGAACCGACAATCACCCCGGTGTAATAGAAGAAGTCAACGAGCTTCGCGCTCGGGTAGTGGTTTTGGAGAATATGGTGCAGAGATTACAAACACCAGCAACAGCATTAGCAGCATAACCAGTACCACCATCATCAACTCCAACAGTACCATTACCACCTCCAACCACACCGGTGTCGTAAACCTCAACTTCACAATCTGTCCCACGAGCATCAACGTCATTCGCACCATAGATACCAAGGAGTACCAACAACAATAACTGATGAAGTATTAATTCATAACTTCATTGGAGAAACATTCCGCGGTGATTATGTAATCTCTAAAGTCTTAGAGATTATTTAATCTAGCCCTAACCATAAATCAGTTAAGCGAACCAAAATGATAGAAGGAAGAGTAGAAACCCTGACAAAAATGGTGTGTGATTAACAAGCTAAACTTGCTTTACCAACATCATCAACAGTACCGTCAGCGTTACCAGCATCGTCAGTACAGTCAACATCCGATCAACAACACCGATAACATCACAAACTCCGTCAGTTCAAGAATCACTGTGGACATCATTACGAATCAATAACGTGTATATTGTATCAACGAGTTATGAAGAATTAACTCATTCCCTCTGAAGAAATTATATGTATGTATGTATATATATATATATATATATATATATATATATATATATATATATATATATATATATATATATATATATATATATATATATATATATATATATATATATATATATATGTATATTTTGAAATAAATTTTTCCGTGCTAAGCTATTGTGTGTGAATCTTAACTACTCGGTTAATTTATATTACAAATATGCAATAATGTACGTCCTTTGGCCGCAACTTAACCAGCGTTAACTACAATCTCTGTCGCAATTCAACAAATTCCAATTCATAATAAATCAAGTATATATTTGATTTTACACTTTCATCATCGATGTACCCGAAACTTTTCAGATAACATCATTCGTACTTTGCGAAATTCACAAGAATTCCACGAACCGAACATCATACATCAACAAATAACGAAGTATTGATTCATAATTTCTATGTCATTAAAGAAATACTGCGTAAAAGTTATGTAATTTTTAAAGCCTTTAGGGATTATTCAATTCTATTTTCAACCGTAAATCAAATGAGTTTAATTTAACATTAACTCATTAAATCTATGTTACATCTGAAGAAAATATACATATATATATTTTCATAAAGACTGTAATAAAATTCTTTTGTACAAAATATTAATTGTGAAATTTTTTTTAACGGGTAGGTAATACCCGAGAGATATATAAATTCACAAATAATATGTGATAATGCTAAAAACGAACATATATTTCATAGCATTATTCCTCAAGAAAGACAAGCTTTTAGTTGCAATTGTTCTATTTACAAGTGATATTCGTTTAAATAATAAAAGGTGAAGACAAAAGACAGATTCGACCAATTGAAGACGCAAACGACCAAAAAGCTCAAAAGTACAAAAGACAATCAAAGAGGTTCCAATTATTGATAAGAAACGTCTCGAAATTACAAGAGTACAAGATTCAAAACGCAAAATACAAAATATAAAATTGTACGCAAGGACGTTCGAAAATCCGGAACCGGGACCAGAGTCAACTCTTAACGCTCGACGCAACGGACTAAAAATTACAAGTTAACTATGCATATAAATATAATATAATATATAATTAATTATATTAATTATATATATATTATATATATATATTATAAAACCGTCGGCAGAGAAACTCCAAGGGTGTGAGCTGTAAATACATTCTCCGCGACTCGCGGAATTTGAAGAGGATTTTGCCGCGAGTCGCGGAGCCCCAAATTTCAACTCTGCCTATAAAGCAAACCGAATTCTGATCAAAAATTCATCATCTTTTTCTTCTCTTATCATACGTAAAATTTATATATATATATATAATTTATATTTTAATTTTAATTTTAATTATAATTCTAATAATAAGGGTATGTTAGCGAATGTTGTAAGGGTGTAAGTCGAAATTCTGTCCGTGTAACGCTACGCTATTTTTAATCATTGTAAGTTATGTTCAACCTTTTTATATTAATGTCTCGTAGCTAAGTTACTATTATGCTTATTTAAAACGAAGTAATCATGATGTTGGGCTAATTACTAAAATTGGGTAATTGGGCTTTGTACCATAATTGGGGTTTGGACAAAAGAACGACACTTGTGGAAATTAGACTATGGGCTATTAATGGGCTTTATATTTGTTTAACTAAATGAAAGTTTGTTAATGTTAATATAAAGATTTACAATTGGGCGTCCCTATAAATTACCATATACACTCGATCGGACACGATGGGCGGGGTATTTATATGTACGAATAATCGTTCATTTAACCGGACACGGGAATGGATTAATAGCCACTAGAATAATTAAAACAGGGGTGAAATTACATTCAAGGGTAATTGGTGTAATTGTTAACAAAGTAGTAAAACCTTGGTTTACACGCAGTCGATAACCTGGTGTATTCATTAAACAAAGTATTAAAACCTTGTTACAATTCGAATCCCCAATTAGTTGGAATATTTAACTTCGGGTATAAGAATAATTTGATGAGGACACTCGCACTTTATATTTATGACTGATGGACTGTTATGGACAAAAACCAGACGGACATATTAAATAATCCAGGACAAAGGACAATTAACCCATGGGCATAAAACTAAAATCAACACGTCAAACATCATGATTACGGAAGTTTAAATAAGCATAATTCTTTTATTTCATATTTAATTTCCTTTATTTTATATTTAATTGCACTTCTAATTATCGCACTTTTATTTATTGTTATTTAATCGCACTTTTAATTATCGTACTTTTTAATTATCGCAAGTTTATTTTATCGCACTTTTATTATTCGCAATTTCATTATCGTTATTTACTTTACGCTTTAAATTAAGTCTTTTATTTATTTAATATTTTACATTAGGTTTTAACTGCGACTAAAATCTTAAAATCGACAAACCGGTCATTAAACGGTAAAAACCCCCCTTTATAATAATAATATTACTTATATATATATTTGTATTTTTAATAAAAGTAAACTAATATAGCGTTGAGCTTTGTTTAAAGATTTCCCTGTGGAACGAACCAGACTTACTAAAAACTACACTACTGTACGATTAGGTACACTGCCTATAAGTGTTGTAGCAAGGTTTAAGTATATCCATTCTATAAATAAATAAATATCTTGTGTAAAATTGTATCGTATTTAATAGTGTTTTCTGCTAAAATTAATAACTATTTTATATACACCTCGCATAACATCAAGTATTTTTGGCGCCGCTGCCGGGGACTATCTTAAAAGCCGGAAGCGCAACGCTAATATAAAAAAAAAAAAAAAGATTTTTAGTTACTTTTATTAAAAGTCGTTTTTGTAAAAATACGTTTTAAAAATTCGAAAATATAAAAAGAAAAACAAAAATATAAGTATTTTTAAGATTTTGTTAAATATTTAAGTTTTATAAGTTTCTTTATTTTTATTTTAGTTTATAAAAATATAAGTTTTATTTTAAAATCTTTTATTTATTTAAAAGCAGAAAACAGAAAATAAAAAAAAAATAAATAAAGAAAAACGCGTAAAAATTCAAACCTGTCAGCTGAATTCTGGAACCCCGCGACTCGCGGGGTTTGATGCAATAAATGCCGCGACTCGCGGAGCCTTTCTGACAGGCGACAAAAAACCCTAATTCAGCATTAATTACGGTTTATTATTAATTATAATTATTATTTAAACCTAATTATTATTATTATTATTATTAGTTTTATTTTTACTTTTACTTTTTATTTATATATTTTAGTTAAATTAGTTTTATTAAATTGTAAAATTAATAGTTTTATAAAATAAATAATATAAAAATAATATTTTTATAAAAATTGTACTTTTTACAACTTTTTATATATTTTTATATTTTGTCCCTTTTTAATCATTGTAGCGTAATATTTGTATTTTTCTCTCATTTTTAATTTTAAACTTAGTTTTTGCTATAGTTATTTTTACTCCTAGATTTTTAGGCTTTGCCGTAGAATTCCTTAAGTGCTTTTTCTTTAGACTAAGATTTAGGTGCTTTAGAATTTTGCGACGCCTTTTTAAGTTTTAGTTTCTTTTTAAGTTATTTCCATTTGGGATTTAGTTTTTCCTGTAAGCTTTAATATTTTTAGACCTTTTACTATGTATCAATTATCATTCCAATTAGTAATTTCAATTTGCGATTATAATTTTAAGTTAGTTGTAGTAATAAGGTTAGGTTAGTCAAGTATTTTTAAGTTTTTATAAGTTTCTTTTATTTTTCCGTCACCTTTTATTTTTCAACCATTTTTTTCTTTTTCGACCTTTTGCGACGAACTCTTTTTCTCTCTTATTTCTCGCTATTCTAGTTTTTAGGACATAGATTTTTATTCTACTTCTTATCTAAATTTCTTAAAATTACGAAAATTTATTTTAAGTGGTTAAATTGATAGACATCAAAATTTTCTGGTTCGTAGTAATAGTTGGATTTGTACGTGGACCGGGTTATTGGAGCCAAACAGTCCTCAATTATATTGAGACCAAACGAATCCTGCCCCTCTGCTGCATCTTTTGGCTATTCGAAACGTGGGCAAAATCAGAAAAGTCTATTGATTGGATAACTTATTATAATTTTTCTTTCCTTTTTAAAACTAATAGGATATTCAGTGAATGCACCGAGCAAGACGTTCATCACCTTTTGTACGTTCACCACCTGTAACTAGATCAAGACATTTAGCAAATATAACCGCCGTTGATTTTTCTTTAGAATCGTCATCCAGTCGACCAAGTACTTCAGTTCAAATTTCCGATAATCCATTTTTTGAACCCAACCTCACAATTGAGAATCCAGAGAATATTCAGGAACGGTTCGTAGATCCTGAACCATTAAACTTTCCTCCGGAGCCACCAATCATTCAAACAGAGATTGTTGAGGAACGAACCATTAAATCAGAATCATCTAGTGATACCGATTCAACAAATTCAATTATGGAGAATCTGGAACCTTTAAGTATGGAAGACCGAATGAGAGCTAAACGCACTGGCCAAGGTCACGCAATTACTCATCCAGACATTAATGCGCCAGATTATGAAATCAAAGGACAAATTCTACACATGGTGACTAATCAATGCCAATTTAGTGGTGCGCTGAAGGAAGATCCAAATGAACATCTACGTACCTTTAATAGGATCTGCACACTATTTAAAATACGAGAAGTGGAGGATGAACAGATATATCTCATGTTATTTCCCTGGACTTTAAAGGGAGAAGCCAAAGATTGGTTGGAATCATTACCTGAAGGGGCGATTGATACATGGGATGTTTTAATTGACAAATTTCTTAAACAATTCTTTCCTGCATCTAAAGCCGTAAGACTTCAAGCAGAAATTGTTACGTTCACACAGAAACCAAATGAAACTCTATATGAGGCGTAGACAAGATATGGAAAGTTATTAAGAGGATGTCCGCAACATGGTTTAGACACCTGTCAAATAGTACAAATATTCTACCAAGGATGCGACATCACTACAAGAAAAGACATAGATATAGCAGCTGGTGGTTCTATTATGAAGAAAACCGAAACTGATGCTTACAAAATTATTGATAATACTGCTTCCCACTCACATGAGTGGCACCAAGAAAAAGATATCATTAGATCATCTAAAGCAGCTAGAGCCGATTCTAGCCATGACTTAGATTCCATTTCCGCAAAGATAGATGATGTGGAGAGACGAATGGAAAAGATGACTAAAGATATTCACTCAATACGAATTAGTTGTGAGCAGTGTGGAGGACCACATTTGACAAAAGATTGTCTCAGTATTGAATTAACAATGGAACAAAGAGAGAATATTTCATACATAAACCAAAGGCCTGGAAATAATTATCAGAATAATTATCAACCGCCAAGACCGATTTACAATCAAAACCAGAATTATAACCAAAATATTCCATACAACAACCAACAAGGTCCTAGCAATCAACAAGTATCCAATAATACTTATAATCAGCAAAGACCGAATTTCCAAAACAAACCACCACAACAAACCGATGATAAAAAGCCAAATTTAGAAGATATGATGACAAAGCTAGTTGAAACTCAAACGCAGTTTTTCACATCTCAAAAACAAACCAATGAACAAAATGCTCAAGCATTTAGAAATCAACAAGCTTCTATTCAAAATCTGGAACAAGAAGTAAGTAACCTAGCAAGGTTAATAGGTGAAAGAAAACCGGGAAGTCTACCTAGCGATACAAATGCTAACCCCCGGAATGAAACAGCTAAAGCTATTACCACAAGAAGTGGTACAACACTTAAACCACCTGAAATACCTGTAACTTCTGATGAAACTATTCCTACTCCACCAGAACCACAACCTGATCAAGATAAGGAAAAAGAACCGGTAGTTGAAAAGGATAATGAAGATAACACAGTTAAGGATAAACCTTATGTTAAACCATACCAACCACCACTTCCTTACCCGAGTAAAATGAAGAAAGAAAAACTTGAAGCCGAGCAATCCAAATTCTTGGATATGTTTAAACAGATAAATGTAAATCTTCCTTTCATTGATGTGATTTCAGGAATGCCAAGATATGCTAAATTCTTGAAAGATCTAATCTCAAATAGAAAGAAAATGGAAGAACTCTCGGCTGTTACTATGAATGCTAATTGTTCAGCAGTGCTGTTGAATAAGATACCAGAAAAATTATCTGATCCAGGAAGTTTCACAATTCCATGTTTTCTGGGTAGTCTTAGTTCAATAGAAGCATTGGCAGACTTAGGTGCTAGTATAAATCTAATGCCGTATTCACTATACGCTAAACTAGACCTTGGAGGATTGAAACCAACCAGAATAAGCATACAACTAGCCGATAGATCAATAAAATATCCTAGAGGGATAATGGAGAACATGCTAGTTAAAGTTGGTACTTTAGTATTTCCAGTAGATTTTGTTGTTTTGGACATGGAAGAAGATTCTCAAGTTCCTCTCATATTAGGAAGACCATTCTTAAACACGGCTAAAGCAATGATAGACGTGTTCGGTAAGAAACTGACCCTAAGTATAGAGGATGAGAGTGTTACCTTTTCAGTTGATAGAGCAATGCAACAACCACAATCTGCATATGATACATGTTATTATATTCAAACTATAGATGCACATGCAGAATTATTAGAAGAATTTCCAGAATTACAAGGAACAGGAGAATGTTCTTTAGGAGAAGGTAATGAACCAATTGATGAAGCTGAAATGTTAGCTACACTTATAGCTAATGGATATGAACTAACAACAGAAGAAATTCAAATGCTAAAAGAAGAAGACAGATATCGATATAAATCATCGCTAGAAGAACCTCCGAAATTAGAGTTAAAGCCACTTCCAAACCATTTGGAATACGCTTATTTACATGGTGAATCTGAATTACCTGTAATAATATCGTCTTCTCTTACTGAAAATGAGAAATCACAACTCATTTCTGTGTTGAAAGCTCATAAACCAGCCATTGCATGGAAGATTCATGATATAAAAGGAATAAGTCCTTCGTATTGCACACATAAAATCCTTATGGAAGAAGGTCATAAAACGTATGTGCAACGCCAACGAAGACTAAATCCTAATATGCAAGATGTAGTTAAGAAAGAGATTATTAAACTGCTAGATGCAGGTTTGATATATCCAATTTCTGATAGTCCATGGGTAAGCCCAGTTCAATGCGTACCTAAGAAGGGTGGCATGACTGTCATTACAAATGAGAAAAATGAGCTTATTCCTACTAGGACTGTAACAGGATGGCGTGTATGTATTGATTATAGAAAATTAAATGACGCCACCAGAAAAGATCACTTTCCCTTACCTTTCATAGATCAAATGTTGGAAAGATTAGCCGGAAATAGTTACTATTGTTTTCTAGATGGATTTTCCGGATATTTTCAAATTCCAATAGCACCCGAAGACCAAGAGAAAACCACATTCACGTGCCCTTATGGTACTTTTGCTTACAAAAGAATGCCATTTGGACTTTGCAACGCCCCTGCAACCTTTCAAAGGTGTATGATGGCGATTTTTCATGACATGATAGAAGAATGCATGGAAGTATTCATGGATGACTTTTCAGTCTTCGGTGATACATTTAAATCATGTCTAGTTAATCTGGAACGAATGCTAATTAGATGCGAAAAATCAAATCTAGTACTTAATTGGGAGAATTGCCATTTCATGGTTAAAGAAGGCATCGTTCTTGGACATAAAATTTCAAAAGAAGGAATTGAAGTGGATAGAGCTAAAGTAGATGTAATTGCTAAACTTCCACATCCCACCAATGTTAGAGGAGTTAGGAGTTTTCTAGTGAAATGTCCCGTTCTTATTGATTAAAAACGTTCCATATTAATTGATTTCGTTGCGAGGTTTTGACCTCTATATGAGACGTTTTTCAAAGACTGCATTCATTTTTAAAACAAACCATAACCTTTATTTCATAAATAAAGGTTTAAAAAGCTTTACGTAGATTATCAAATAATGATAATCTAAAATATCCTGTTTACACACGACCATTACATAATGGTTTACAATACAAATATGTTACATCGAAATCAGTTTCTTGAATGCAGTTTTTACACAATATCATACAAACATGGACTCCAAATCTTGTCCTTATTTTAGTATGCAACAGCGGAAGCTCTTAATATTCACCTGAGAATAAACATGCTTTAAACGTCAACAAAAATGTTGGTGAGTTATAGGTTTAACCTATATATATATCAAATCGTAACAATAGACCACAAGATTTCATATTTCAATACACATCCCATACATAGAGATAAAAATCATTCATATGGTGAACACCTGGTAACCGACAATAACAAGATGCATATATAAGAATATCCCCATCATTCCGGGACACCCTTCGGATATGATATAAATTTCGAAGTACTAAAGCATCCGGTACTTTGGATGGGGTTTGTTAGGCCCAATAGATCTATCTTTAGGATTCGCGTCAATTAGGGTGTCTGTTCCCTAATTCTTAGATTACCAGACTTAATAAAAAGGGGCATATTCGATTTCGATAATTCAACCATAGAATGTAGTTTCATGTACTTGTGTCTATTTTGTAAATCATTTATAAAACCTGCATGTATTCTCATCCCAAAAATATTAGATTTTAAAAGTGGGACTATAACTCACTTTCACAGATTTTTACTTCGTCGGGAAGTAAGACTTGGCCACTGGTTGATTCACGAACCTATAACAATATATACATATATATCAAAGTATGTTCAAAATATATTTACAACACTTTTAATATATTTTGATGTTTTAAGTTTATTAAGTCAGCTGTCCTCGTTAGTAACCTACAACTAGTTGTCCACAGTTAGATGTACAGAAATAAATCGATAAATATTATCTTGAATCAATCCACGACCCAGTGTATACGTATCTCAGTATTGATCACAACTCAAACTATATATATTTTGGAATCAACCTCAACCCTGTATAGCTAACTCCAACATTCACATATAGAGTGTCTATGGTTGTTCCGAAATATATATAGATGTGTCAACATGATAGGTCGAAACATTGTATACGTGTCTATGGTATCTCAAGATTACATAATATACAATACAAGTTGATTAAGTTATGGTTGGAATAGATTTGTTACCAATTTTCACGTAGCTAAAATGAGAAAAATTATCCAATCTTGTTTTACCCATAACTTCTTCATTTTAAATCCGTTTTGAGTGAATCAAATTGCTATGGTTTCATATTGAACTCTATTTTATGAATCTAAACAGAAAAGTATAGGTTTATAGTCGGAAAAATAAGTTACAAGTCGTTTTTGTAAAGGTAGTCATTTTAGTCGAAAGAACGACGTCTAGATGACCATTTTAGAAAACATACTTCCACTTTGAGTTTAACCATAATTTTTGGATATAGTTTCATGTTCATAATAAAAATCATTTTCTCAGAATAACAACTTTTAAATCAAAGTTTATCATAGTTTTTAATTAACTAACCCAAAACAGCCCGCGGTGTTACTACGACGGCGTAAATCCGGTTTTACGGTGTTTTTCGTGTTTCCAGGTTTTAAATCATTAAGTTAGCATATCATATAGATATATAAAATGTGTTTAGTTTATTTTAAAAGTCAAGTTAGAAGGATTAACTTTTGTTTGCGAACAAGTTTAGAATTAACTAAACTATGTTCTAGTGATTACAAGTTTAAACCTTCGAATAAGATAGCTTTATATGTATGAATCGAATGATGTTATGAACATCATTACTACCTTAAGTTCCTTGGATAAACCTACTGGAAAAGAGAAAAATGGATCTAGCTTCAATGGATCCTTGGATGGCTCGAAGTTCTTGAAGCAGAATCATGACACGAAAACAAGTTCAAGTAAGATCATCACTTAAAATAAGATTGTTATAGTTATAGAAATTGAACCAAAGTTTGAATATGATTATTACCTTGTATTAGAATGATAACCTACTGTAAGAAACAAAGATTTCTTGAGGTTGGATGATCACCTTACAAGATTGGAAGTGAGCTAGCAAACTTGAAAGTATTCTTGATTTTATGAAACTAGAACTTTTGGAATTTATGAAGAACACTTACAACTTGAAGATAAAACTTGAGAGAGATCAATTAGATGAAGAAAATTGAAGAATGAAAGTGTTTGTAGGTGTTTTTGGTCGTTGGTGTATGGATTAGATATAAAGGATATGTTATTTTGTTTTCATGTAAATAAGTCATGAATGATTACTCATATTTTTGTAATTTTATGAGATATTTCATGCTAGTTGCCAAATGATGGTTCCCACATGTGTTAGGTGACTCACATGGGCTGCTAAGAGCTGATCATTGGAGTGTATATACCAATAGTACATACATCTAAAAGCTGTGTATTGTACGAGTACGAATACGGGTGCATACGAGTAGAATTGTTGATGAAACTGAACGAGGATGTAATTGTAAGCATTTTTGTTAAGTAGAAGTATTTTGATAAGTGTATTGAAGTCTTTCAAAAGTGTATAAATACATATTAAAACACTACATGTATATACATTTTAACTGAGTCGTTAAGTCATCGTTAGTCGTTACATGTAAGTGTTGTTTTGAAACTTTTAGGTTAACGATCTTGTCAAATGTTGTTAACCCAATGTTTATAATATCAAATGAGATTTTAAATTATTATATTATCATGATATTATCATGTATGAATATCTCTTAATATGATATATATACATTAAATGTCTTTACAACGATAATCGTTACATATATGTCTCGTTTAAAAATCATTAAGTTAGTAGTCTTGTTTTTACATATGTAGTTCATTGTTAATATACTTTATGATATGTTTTCTTATCATAGTATCATGTTAACTATATATATATATATCCATATATATGTCATCATATAGTTTTTACAAGTTTTAACGTTCGTGAATCACCGATCAACTTGGGTGGTCAATTGTCTATATGAAACATATTTCAATTAATCAAGTCTTAACAAGTTTGATTGCTTAACATGTTGGAAACATTTAGTCATGTAAATATCAATCTCAATTAATATATATATACATGGAAAAGTTCGGGTCACTACAGTACCTACCCGTTAAATAAATTTCGTCCCGAAATTTTAAGCTGTTGAAGGTGTTGATGAATCTTCTGGAAATAGATGCGGGTATTTCTTCTTCATCTGATCTTCACGCTCCCAGGTGAACTCGGGTCCTCTACGAGCATTCCATCGAACCTTAACAATTGGTATCTTGTTTTGCTTAAGTCTTTTAACCTCACGATCCATTATTTCGACGGGTTCTTCGATGAATTGAAGTTTTTCATTGATTTGGATTTCATCTAACGGAATAGTGAGATCTTCTTTAGCAAAACATTTCTTCAAATTCGAGACGTGGAAAGTGTTATGTACAGCCGCGAGTTGTTGAGGTAACTCAAGTCGGTAAGCTACTGGTCCGACACGATTAATAATCTTGAATGGTCCAATATACCTTGGATTTAATTTCCCTCGTTTACCAAATCGAACAACGCCTTTCCAAGGTGCAACTTTAAGCATGACCATCTCTCCAATTTCAAATTCTATATCTTTTCTTTTAATGTCAGCGTAGCTCTTTTGTCGACTTTGGGCAGTTTTCAACCGTTGTTGAATTTGGATGATCTTCTCGGTAGTTTCTTGTATAATCTCCGGACCCGTAATCTGTCTATCCCCCACCTCACTCCAACAAATTGGAGACCTGCACTTTCTACCATAAAGTGCTTCAAACGGTGCCATCTCAATGCTTGAATGGTAGCTGTTGTTGTAGGAAAATTCTGCTAATGGTAGATGTCGATCCCAACTGTTTCCGAAATCAATAACACATGCTCGTAGCATGTCTTCAAGCGTTTGTATCGTCCTTTCGCTCTGCCCATCAGTTTGTGGATGATAGGCAGTACTCATGTCTAGACGAGTTCCCAATGCTTGCTGTAATGTCTGCCAGAATCTTGAAATAAATCTGCCATCCCTATCAGAGATAATAGAGATTGGTATTCCATGTCTGGAGACGACTTCCTTCAAATACAGTCGTGCTAACTTCTCCATCTTGTCATCTTCTCTTATTGGTAGGAAGTGTGCTGATTTGGTGAGACGATCAACTATTACCCAAATAGTATCAAAACCACTTGCAGTCCTTGGCAATTTAGTGATGAAATCCATGGTAATGTTTTCCCATTTCCATTCCAGGATTTCAGGTTGTTGAAGTAGACCTGATGGTTTCTGATGCTCAGCTTTGACCTTAGAACACGTCAAACATTCTCCTACGTATTTAGCAACATCGGCTTTCATACCCGGCCACCAAAAATGTTTCTTGAGATCCTTGTACATCTTCCCCGTTCCAGGATGTATTGAGTATCTGGTTTTATGAGCTTCTCTAAGTACCATTTCTCTCATATCTCCAAATTTTGGTACCCAAATCCTTTCAGCCCTATACCGGGTTCCGTCTTCCCGAATATTAAGATGCTTCTCCGATCCTTTGGGTATTTCATCCTTTAAATTTCCCTCTTTTAAAACTCCTTGTTTCGCCTCCTTTATTTGAGTAGTAATGTTATTATGAATCATTATATTCATAGATTTTACTCGAATGGGTTCTCTGTCCTTCCTGCTCAAGGCATCGGCTACCACATTTGCCTTCCCCGGGTGGTAACGAATCTCAAAGTCGTAATCATTCAATAATTCAATCCACCTACGCTGCCTCATATTCAGTTGTTTCTGATTAAATATGTGTTGAAGACTTTTGTGGTCAGTATATATAATACTTTTGACCCCATATAAGTAGTGCCTCCAAGTCTTTAATGCAAAAACAACCGCGCCTAATTCCAAATCATGCGTCGTATAATTTTGTTCGTGAATCTTCAATTGTCTAGACGCATAAGCAATCACCTTCGTTCGTTGCATTAATATACAACCGAGACCTTGCTTTGATGCGTCACAATAATTCACAAAATCATCATTCCCTTCAGGCAATGACAATATAGGTGCCGTAGTTAGCTTTTTCTTCAATAACTGAAACGCTTTCTCTTGTTCATCATTCCATTCAAATTTCTTCCCTTTATGCGTTAATGCAGTCAAGGGTTTTGCTATTCTGGAAAAGTCTTGGATGAACCTTCTGTAGTAACCAGCTAGTCCTAAAAACTGGCGTATGTGTTTCGGAGTTTTCGGGGTTTCCCACTTTTCAACAGTTTCTATCTTTGCCGGATCCACCTTAATACCTTCTTTGTTCACTATGTGACCGAGGAATTGAACTTCTTCCAACCAAAATGCACACTTTGAAAACTTAGCGTACAATTCTTCCTTCCTCAATACTTCTAACACCTTTCTCAAATGTTCACCGTGTTCTTGGTCATTCTTTGAGTAAATAAGTATGTCATCAATGAAAACAATGACAAACTTGTCAAGGTATGGTCCACACACTCGGTTCATAAGGTCCATGAACACAGCTGGTGCATTAGTTAAACCAAACGGCATGACCATAAACTCGTAATGACCGTAACGTGTTCTGAAAGCAGTCTTTGGAATATCATCTTCTTTCACCCGCATTTGATGATACCCGGAACGTAAGTCAATCTTTGAATAAACAGACGAGCCTTGTAGTTGATCAAATAAGTCGTCGATTCTCGGTAGTGGGTAGCGGTTCTTGATGGTAAGTTTGTTCAACTCTCGGTAGTCGATACACAACCTGAATGTACCATCTTTCTTCTTGACAAACAAAACAGGAGCTCCCCACGGTGATGTGCTTGGTCGAATGAAACCACGCTCTAAAAGTTCTTGTAATTGGCTTTGCAGTTCTTTCATCTCGCTGGGTGCGAGTCTGTAAGGAGCACGAGCTATTGGTGCAGCTCCTGGTACAAGATCTATTTGAAATTCAACGGATCGATGTGGGGGTAATCCCAGTAATTCTTTCGGAAATACATCGGGAAATTCTTTTGCAATGGGAACATCATTGATGCTCTTTTCTTCAGTTTGTACTTTCTCGACGTGTGCTAGAACAGCATAGCAACCTTTTCTTATTAGTTTTTGTGCCTTCAAATTACTAATAAGATGTAGCTTCGTGTTGCCCTTTTCTCCGTACACCATTAAGGGTTTTCCTTTTTCTCGTATAATGCGAATTGCATTTTTGTAACAAACGATCTCCGCTTTCACTTCTTTCAACCAGTCCATACCGATTATCACATCAAAACTCCCTAACTCTACTGGTATCAAATCAATCTTAAATGTTTCGCTAACCAGTTTAATTTCTCGATTCCGACATATATTATCTGCTGAAATTAATTTACCATTTGCTAATTCGAGTAAAAATTTACTATCCAAAGGCGTCAATGGACAACTTAATTTAGCACAAAAATCTCTACTCATATAGCTTCTATCCGCACCCGAATCAAATAAAACGTAAGCAGATTTATTGTCAATAAGAAACGTACCCGTAACAAGCTCCGGGTCTTCCTGTGCCTCTACCACATTAATATTGAAAACTCTTCCACGGCCTTGTCCATTCGTGTTCTCCTGGTTCGGGCAATTTCTAATAATGTGGCCTGGTTTTCCACATTTATAACAAACTACATTGGCATAACTTGCTCCGACACTACTTGCTCCGCCATTACTCGTTCCGACACCATTTGTTCCTTTCGTTCTATTAACCCCTGGTCCGTAGACCTCACACTTCGCCGCGCTATGACCATTTCTTTTACACTTGTTGCAAAATTTGGTGCAGAACCCCGAGTGATTCTTTTCACACCTTTGGCATAGCTGCTTCTGATTGTTGTTGTTGTTGCGGTTATTATTGTTGTTGGGATGATTGTTGTAGTTGCTGTTGTTGTTGTTGTTGTTGTTGGGCCGTTTGTTGTAGTTGCGATTGATGTTGCGATTGTTGGGATAATTGTTGCGATTATTGTTGTAATTGCTGTTGTTGTTGTATTGGTGATTCTTATCACCGTTTTCCTCCCACTTTCTTTTGACTTGCTTCACATTGGCCTCTTCAGCAGTCTGTTCTTTAATTCTTTCTTCAATCTGGTTCACTAGTTTGTGAGCCATTCTACATGCCTGTTGTATGGAGGCGGGCTCGTGTGAACTTATATCTTCTTGGATTCTTTCCGGTAATCCTTTCACAAACGCGTCGATCTTCTCTTCCTCATCTTCGAATGCTCCCGGACACTATAGGCACAATTCTGTGAATCGTCTTTCGTACGTGGTAATATCAAATCCTTGGGTTCGTAACCCTCTAAGTTCTGTCTTGAGCTTATTGACCTCGGTTCTGGGACGGTACTTCTCGTTCATCAAGTGCTTGAATGCTGACCACGGTAGTGCGTACGCATCATCTTGTCCCACTTGCTCTAGATAGGTATTCCACCATGTTAACGCAGAACCTGTGAAGGTATGCGTAGCGTACTTCACTTTGTCCTCTTCAGTACACTTACTTATGGCAAACACCGATTCAACCTTCTCGGTCCACCGTTTCAATCCGATCGGTCCTTCGGTTCCATCAAATTCCAAAGGTTTGCAGGCAGTGAATTCTTTGTAGGTGCATCCTACACGATTTCCTGTACTGCCAGATCCAAGGTTATTGTTGGTATGTAGCGCAGCCTGTACTGCGGCTATGTTTGAAGCTAGAAAAGTACGGAATTCCTCTTCATTCATATTCACGGTGTGTCGAGTAGTCGGTGCCATTTCCTTCAAAATAGTCAAATGGAACAAGTTAATCATACAGAATATTAAGAGTAGTTAATAGTATTTCGTAGCATAATATGAACTCATTTATAAAAGCTTTTTCTTCATATTAGCGTTTTATAAGTTTAAATTCGGGTAGTACCTACCCGTTAAGTTCATACTTAGTAGCTAATATACAATTCAACTACTACAATTCTATATGAAAAACTGATTATAATAATATTTCGCGTTCAAACTTTTATACAATATTTTACAAACTTACAATACCGCTTATTTTACATAAAACATGAAATATAGCACACAATAACTTTGATACAAGATAGTTGTGAAGACAATTCTAGCTAGTACACAAGTCGTTCAGCAAAGACAATAAAGACACGTAATTCATACGTCCAGAAACAAGTCATGCATTCTGGTTTTACTAGGACTACTTCCCATCCTTGGTCTTGTGCAACATAACCGTTATGGCCGTTGATAAGACAGCGTGTTGTAACGTCATCAAAGGGACGAGGGTTACGTAATGTCCAACAGTCCCGTAATAATCTAAAAACCTCATTTCTTACCCCAATTACCGACTCCGTCACTTGTGGAAACGTTTTGTTTAATAGTTGTAGCCCGATGTTCTTGTTCTCACTTTGGTGAGAAGCGAACATTACTAATCCGTAAGCATAACATGCTTCTTTATGTTGCATGTTAGCCGCTTTTTCTAAATCACGAAGTCCAATATTCGGATATATTGAGTCAAAATAATTTCTTAACCCGTTGCGTAAAATAGCATTTGGGTTCCCCGCAATATATGCGTCAAAGTAAACACATCGTAACTTATGGGTTTCCCAATGTGATATCCCCCATCTTTCAAACGAAAGTCTCTTATAAACCAAGACATTCTTGGAACGTTCTTCGAATGTCTTACAAACTGATCTCGCCTTAAATAGTTGTGCCGAAGAATTCTGGCCGACTCTAGACAAGATTTCATCAATCATGTCTCCGGGTAGGTCTCTTAAAATATTGGGTTGTCTATCCATTTTGTGTTTTTAAACTGTAAAATAGACAAGAGTTAGATTCATAAAAAAAATACTTATTAATACAAGCAATTTTTACATATATCATAAAGCATAAGAACACTATATTACATATATTACACCACACGAATACAACTATCTTATTCCGACTCGCTCGTTTCTTCTTCTTCGGTTTTGGTTCGTTTTGCCAAGTTTCTAGGGATATATGATGTTCCCCTAATACGAGCCGTCGTTGTCCACATTGGTTTAGAAAAACCTGGTGGTTTAGAGGTTCCCGGGTCATTGTTACAACTTAAGGACTTCGGGGGTTGACGATACATATAAAGTTCATCGGGGTTGGAATTAGATTTCTCTATTTTTATGCCCTTTCCCTTATTATTTTCTTTTGCCTTTTTAAATTCAGTTAGGGTAATTTGTATAACATCATCGGAATTCTCGTCGGAATCCGATTCATCGGAGAATTGGTAATCCTCCCAATATTTTGCTTCCTTGGCGGAAACACCATTGACCATAATTAACTTTGGTCGGTTGGTTGAGGATTTTCTTTTACTTAACCGTTTTATTATTTCCCCCACCGGTTCTATTTCTTTATCCGGTTCCGATTCTTCTTCCGGTTCCGATTCTTCTTCCGGTTCCGACTCTTCTTCCGGTTCCTCTTCGGGAACTTGTGAATCAGTCCACAAATCATTCCAATTTACATTTGACTCTTCATTATTATTAGGTGAGTCAATGGGACTTGTTCTAGAGGTAGACATCTATCACATAATATCAAACACGTTAAGAGATTAATATATCACATAATATTCATATGTTAAAAATATATAGTTTCCAACAAAAATGTTAAGCAATCATTTTTAAAGAAAACACGGTCGAAGTCCAGACTCACTAATGCATCCTAACAAACTCGATAAGACACACTAATGCAAATTTTCTGGTTCTCTAAGACCAACGCTCGGATACCAACTGAAATGTCCCGTTCTTATTGATTAAAAACGTTCCATATTAATTGATTTCGTTGCGAGGTTTTGACCTCTATATGAGACGTTTTTCAAAGACTGCATTCATTTTTAAAACAAACCATAACCTTTATTTCATAAATAAAGGTTTAAAAAGCTTTACGTAGATTATCAAATAATGATAATCTAAAATATCCTGTTCACACACGACCATTACATAATGGTTTACAATACAAATATGTTACATCGAAATCAGTTTCTTGAATGCAGTTTTTACACAATATCATACAAACATGGACTCCAAATCTTGTCCTTATTTTAGTATGCAACAGCGGAAGCTCTTAATATTCACCTGAGAATAAACATGCTTTAAACGTCAACAAAAATGTTGGTGAGTTATAGGTTTAACCTATATATATATCAAATCGTAACAATAGACCACAAGATTTCATATTTCAATACACATCCCATACATAGAGATAAAAATCATTCATATGGTGAACACCTGGTAACCGACAATAACAAGATGCATATATAAGAATATCCCCATCATTCCGGGACACCCTTCGGATATGATATAAATTTCGAAGTACTAAAGCATCCGGTACTTTGGATGGGGTTTGTTAGGCCCAATAGATCTATCTTTAGGATTCGCGTCAATTAGGGTGTCTGTTCCCTAATTCTTAGATTACCAGACTTAATAAAAAGGGGCATATTCGATTTCGATAATTCAACCATAGAATGTAGTTTCATGTACTTGTGTCTATTTTGTAAATCATTTATAAAACCTGCATGTATTCTCATCCCAAAAATATTAGATTTTAAAAGTGGGACTATAACTCACTTTCACAGATTTTTACTTCGTCGGGAAGTAAGACTTGGCCACTGGTTGATTCACGAACCTATAACAATATATACATATATATCAAAGTATGTTCAAAATATATTTACAACACTTTTAATATATTTTGATGTTTTAAGTTTATTATGTCAGCTGTCCTCGTTAGTAACCTACAACTAGTTGTCCACAGTTAGATGTACAGAAATAAATCGATAAATATTATCTTGAATCAATCCACGACCCAGTGTATACGTATCTCAGTATTGATCACAACTCAAACTATATATATTTTGGAATCAACCTCAACCCTGTATAGCTAACTCCAACATTCACATATAGAGTGTCTATGGTTGTTCCGAAATATATATAGATGTGTCGACATGATAGGTCGAAATATTGTATACGTGTCTATGGTATCTCAAGATTACATAATATACAATACAAGTTGATTAAGTTATGGTTGGAATAGATTTGTTACCAATTTTCACGTAGCTAAAATGAGAAAAATTATCCAATCTTGTTTTACCCATAACTTCTTCATTTTAAATCCGTTTTGAGTGAATCAAATTGCTATGGTTTCATATTGAACTCTATTTTATGAATCTAAACAGAAAAGTATAGGTTTATAGTCGGAAAAATAAGTTACAAGTCGTTTTTGTAAAGGTAGTCATTTCAGTCGAAAGAACGACGTCTAGATGACCATTTTAGAAAACATACTTCCACTTTGAGTTTAACCATAATTTTTGGATATAGTTTCATGTTCATAATAAAAATCATTTTCTCAGAATAACAACTTTTAAATCAAAGTTTATCATAGTTTTTAATTAACTAACCCAAAACAGCCCGCGGTGTTACTACGACGGCGTAAATTCGGTTTTACGGTGTTTTTCGTGTTTCCAGGTTTTAAATCATTAAGTTAGCATATCATATAGATATATAACATGTGTTTAGTTTATTTTAAAAGTCAAGTTAGAAGGATTAACTTTTGTTTGCGAACAAGTTTAGAATTAACTAAACTATGTTCTAGTGATTACAAGTTTAAACCTTCGAATAAGATAGCTTTATATGTATGAATCGAATGACGTTATGAACATCATTACTACCTTAAGTTCCTTGGATAAACCTACTGGAAAAGAGAAAAATGGATCTAGCTTCAATGGATCCTTGGATGGCTCGAAGTTCTTGAAGCAGAATCATGACACGAAAACAAGTTCAAGTAAGATCATCACTTAAAATAAGATTGTTATAGTTATAGAAATTGAACCAAAGTTTGAATATGATTATTACCTTGTATTAGAATGATAACCTACTGTAAGAAACAAAGATTTCTTGAGGTTGGATGATCACCTTACAAGATTGGAAGTGAGCTAGCAAACTTGAAAGTATTCTTGATTTTATGAAACTAGAAATTTTGGAATTTATGAAGAACACTTACAACTTGAAGATAAAACTTGAGAGAGATCAATTAGATGAAGAAAATTGAAGAATGAAAGTGTTTGTAGGTGTTTTTGGTCGTTGGTGTATGGATTAGATATAAAGGATATGTTATTTTGTTTTCATGTAAATAAGTCATGAATGATTACTCATATTTTTGTAATTTTATGAGATATTTCATGCTAGTTGCCAAATGATGGTTCCCACATGTGTTAGGTGACTCACATGGGCTGCTAAGAGCTGATCATTGGAGTGTATATACCAATAGTACATACATCTAAAAGCTGTGTATTGTACGAGTACGAATACGGGTGCATACGAGTAGAATTGTTGATGAAACTGAACGAGGATGTAATTGTAAGCATTTTTGTTAAGTAGAAGTATTTTGATAAGTGTATTGAAGTCTTTCAAAAGTGTATAAATACATATTAAAACACTACATGTATATACATTTTAACTGAGTCGTTAAGTCATCGTTAGTCGTTACATGTAAGTGTTGTTTTGAAACTTTTAGGTTAACGATCTTGTTAAATGTTGTTAACCCAATGTTTATAATATCAAATGAGATTTTAAATTATTATATTATCATGATATTATCATGTATGAATATCTCTTAATATGATATATATACATTAAATGTCTTTACAACGATAATCGTTACATATATGTCTCGTTTAAAAATCATTAAGTTAGTAGTCTTGTTTTTACATATGTAGTTCATTGTTAATATACTTTATGATATGTTTTCTTATCATAGTATCATGTTAACTATATATATATATATATCCATATATATGTCATCATATAGTTTTTACAAGTTTTAACGTTCGTGAATCACCGATCAACTTGGGTGGTCAATTGTCTATATGAAACATATTTCAATTAATCAAGTCTTAACAAGTTTGATTGCTTAACATGTTGGAAACATTTAGTCATGTAAATATCAATCTCAATTAATATATATATACATGGAAAAGTTCGGGTCACTACATCTAGGGCATGCCGGTTTTTACCGACGTTTCATAAAAGATTTTTCTAAAATTGCCACTCCTATGAATAAACTCCTAGAAAAGGATGCTCCATTCATCTTTTCAGATGAGTGTATCAAATCTTTTAATATTCTTAAAGAGAAACTCACTAATGCACCAATCATGATAACACCAAATTGGAATCTACCATTTGAACTAATGTGCGATGCAAGTGATTTTGCAATGGGAGCCGTTTTAGGACAAAGGATTGAAAAACGATTTCAACCTATATATTATGCTAGTAAGACATTACAAGGAGCACAAACAAACTATACAACTACTGAAAAAGAACTCCTTGCTATTGTCTTTGCTTTTGACAAATTCCGAGCATATCTCGTTCTAGCAAAAACGGTGGTCTATACCGACCATTCTGCTCTTAGATACCTATTTTCAAAACAAGATGCTAAACCAAGATTAATCCGTTGGATCTTACTCTTACAAGAGTTTGATATTGAAATCCGAGATAAAAGAGGAGCAGAAAATCTCGCCGCTGATCATCTTTCTCGTCTTGAAAATCCTGAGTTAGAAGTTCTAAATGAATCGGCCATACAAGACAACTTTCCTGATGAATATCTATTGAAGATAGATTATAAAGAAATCCCATGGTTTGCAGACTATGCAAACTACTTAGTTTGTGGATTCCTTGAAAAAGGATTATCGTACCAAAGACGAAAGAAATTCTTCAGTGATATAAAACACTATTTCTGGGAAGATCCACATCTGTTTAAAAGTTGTCCCGATGGAATAATACGCCGATGTGTATTTGGAGATGAAGCTAGTAAAATTTTAAACCATTGTCACACAGGACCAACAGGAGGGCATTATGGGCCTCAACTAACAGCAAGAAAAGTTTATGAAGCTGGATTCTATTGGCCTACAATTTATAAAGACGCACACCTTCTTTGCAAATCCTGTGATGCATGTCAAAGGGCCGGAAAAATAAGTCAACGTGATGAAATGCCACAAAATGTCATCCAAGTATGTGAAGTATTTGACATTTGGGGTATTGACTTTATGGGTCCATTTCCAAAATCTCATGATAATCTATATATACTCGTAGCCATTGATTATGTATCTAAATGGGCGGAAGCACAAGCTCTCCCAACTAACGATGCACGAGTTGTAGTCAACTTTTTAAAACGTCTTTTTGCAAGGTTTGGAACACCGAAAGCTTTAATAAGTGATCAGGGTACTCATTTCTGTAATAATCAACTTGAGAAAGTTCTTAAAAGATATGGAGTAACTCATAAAATCTCCACCGCATATCATCCACAAACAAGTGGACAAGTTGAAAATACCAACCGAGCTTTAAAACGTATTCTAGAGAAAACCGTAGGATCAAATCCAAAGGAATGGTCCATTAAATTGGAGGATGCACTCTGGGCTTTTAGAATAGCCTACAAAACTCCAATTGGAACCACACCTTTTAGACTTGTTTATGGAAAAACATGTCATCTTCCAGTAGAAATTGAACACAAAGCATTTTGGGCTTTGAAGACATGTAATCTTGATTTACATGAAGCTGGACGTCTACGATTAAGTCAACTAAATGAATTAGAAGAATTAAGACATGAAGCATACGAAAATTCGTTAATCTATAAAGAAAGAACGAAGAAATGGCATGATAAAAGAATCAGAAGTTCAAAAGAATTTAAAGAAGGAGACAGAGTTCTTCTTTTCAATTCACGATTCAAGTTATTTCCTGGAAAATTGAAATCAAGATGGTCTGGACCATTCATAGTCAAAAGAGTTTTCCCATACGGAACGATAGAATTAATAAATTCAAATGGGATTGAATTTAAAGTTAATGGTCACAGAGTTAAACATTACATACATGGTCCGATGGAAGTCGACAACGAAGTTAATCACAATTTCGACACCACAGCTAACTAAGTGTGGGGAGAATCAAGTCTTTAAAGGATAATATGTATTTCTGTTAGAGTTAGATTGTCTGTTTTCGTGTAGTTCTCGAAAATGGAACCCGAATGGTCTTTCCCTAGCAGACCCTAAAGAACTAGTCTTCTCCCCCCATTCTGAATTTTTATTTTTTTTAGGTTTTTACAAAATGAAGACTGCCTGTGAACTAAACCATGGTCTAATGCTACACGCTTTGATCACTAAACGTAATAATGACATACTCCCGAGTGAATTAGTATCAGTAATCAGAGAAAGAATGGACGGAGTTAGAAAAGAATCCAGATGCGAAGATAATAAGTTACAATTTGGTAAAGGAAAATCAAAATCCGCAGCGAAAAGAAGAGCACGACACCTAGAACGATGTCACAAATGCGGAAAATGGTCACATGGAGGTAAATGTTCAAATAATCAAACCTATTCAAATACCGAATTTGTTACTTTATGCAGAGACGGACCGTTCATATGTTTAGAAGAAAAGACACTGAATGCTCGAGGTTACGCCTATGTAGCCATGGAAAACCAATTAAACCGACTATCTTATGAATGGGATAGATCATATAACTAAGAAATCTATTTCACTGGTATGTCTGTACAGTTTTTATTTTTTTTATTTTTAACCTTTTGATAATAAACGCTAATTTGTTCGCTAAAAAGTATTAAATTGGTATTGAATAAAATTAGGTTTGGCGACCGAAATTATTGATATCATTCAAAAATTTATTACATCACTGCGAAATTTAACGTTTATTCTTAAGGTATAAATATCTTTAAACAATCAACCCAAAATATTTCAAAAATTCGTCATGAGTTAAATTAGGTTTTGGAACCGAAATTACTTTACCGAAAAGAGGAGCGCATATTTTTGATAATATTTGATTGATTAAAGTGGGATAAAAAGACAAAAAGATTTTTAATTTTATTTTTACCATATTTTAAAAATTAATATTTAAATCTTAAATTAATATTGTAAACTTTGTAAAAACAATATATTTAAAATTGTAAATATTTGAAAAATTAATATAAGTTTGATATGAATTTATAAATTTTTAAATTAAGTTTGGTGTGAATTTTTAATTTTTAAAATATAAAATTTTAATTTTATGCATTTTAAATTTTGAGTTTGGTGTGAATTTTTAATATTAATTTTGAATTTTATATTTAAGTTGTGTGAATTTAAAAACAAAAATTTACTTTATCTCATTAAGTTAAGAATATGATTTTTAAATTCGTCGTAAGTTGAAGACTAGGTCTTTGAACCGAAATTGCTTTACCCGAGGGAGGGACGAGAACTTTTATTATCATTATTTTTAATCTTATTGAATTAAAGTATGCCAAAAACATTAAAAAACCCAAAAATCTTAGCTTTTAAAACAATCGCTACAAAAAGACAAATTTTAAAATTTTGTCGAAGGACGGACTAGGACATCGATCCGAAACGACCTCGTCCTAAATAACAAGGGAAACAAAATTTTAAAATTAATTACTTAATTGTTTTAATAAGTTAATGATTATAAAAAAAAAAAAAAAAAAAAAATATACCAAACTCCGCGAGTCGCGGAGTTTGGAGGGTAAATCCCCGCGACTCGCGGAGGGACCGAAAATCAGAAAAAAAAAATATAAAGAGCTGAACGATCAGTTCACTCCCCCACACAAAAACACCCGAAAACTGCTGCGAAAAACCCCGAAAAACCACCCAAAAACACCCCAAAAATACCAATTTTTAACCGTTAATCACCAAATTTTTTGCTAAAATCATGTTGAGAAGGATGCTATCTAAGAATTACTCAAGAAAAACGGTAAATTTCTACACCTAAACACCATTTAATCCGAAATTTGGTGTTCTTGAGCTATTTTTTCCCCAATTTGATTTTGATGCTTTTTAGTGTAATTAGGCTTAAATTGTTTATGTATTATGCTTGTATAACCTAGATTGATGCTGTTTAACATGATTAGAAGCCTTAAACTTCAAATTTTGAATAATCTAGGGTTTGTGTTCTTGAGCAAATTTGGGGATTTTTGATATAAACAGGTTATGGCCGATTTTTGTCATGAATTGTTGCTAAATTGAGTAGTGTAACATGTCTAGGTAGTTAAATGATCCAAACTTTGAGCCTAAACATGATTTTGAGAATTAAAGTGGACTTTTTCAAGTCTAAAATTCATGAACTTGAATTTTGAAAGATAATGCCATTTGAGACTTGTTTAATTGCTAGTAATGATTATTTTGACATGTTATTTGAGTTGAATGCTTATGAACTTGGCAAAAATTTTCGTATATGCTTATTTGAAAAAGTGTAGATTTGATAAAAATGTGAAAATAAGCTTAAGTTTGATATAAATTGATAATGTCATTGTAATTATTTTGATTGATGATTTTGCTGACACTAATGCATATTTGGATGCACAAAATTTGTGTTTGATGTGTTTTGCAGAATGAAAGGGGTGAATCTTCATCCCAAGCCCGCAATGCTCCTGCTGAGAATTTGGAACAACAGGAGGTGGATAACTACTACAAGCAGGATGTACCTCATCCTGTCATGACCTTTTCCGATATGCACTTGGAAGAGTTGCACCCGAACCTGAGATTTGACAGACTTTGGATAGATTATCCAAAATATCAACGGGGTTTGCATACTCTTCATTCCAAGGTTGTTGAGGTACCTAGGGTCATAGAATGGGGACCCTTAGAAGCTGTAGAATTGGCCGGGCCAATTAGGGAATTACTTGTACAGAGGTATGGTAATTCTTCTTTTAATGACTGGATATGTTTATTCACCATACGCAGACCTGTATATAAAGTATGGTGTGAAGAATTGTTATGTAGTATAGAGTTGAATGATCGGGTAGCTAGTTTAACCGATCGTTCTTTTATTAGATTTTTGTTAGGCGGTTCGATGCGCCACATGTCTTTACTGGACATGGCTCAGGCTTTACGTATATATACGCCTGAGGAGTTAGCGTCTGCCGATTGTAGAGGATTGATACTAAACGGTAGAAAGATAGATGAAAATTTTGATACACACGGTGTGTGGAGTCAAATGACAAGCCATCACCGTTTCAAAGGGGGAAATTACTCTTATTTGGATATAGATAGAGCCGAATTAAGAGTGATACATAGGTTTTTAGCTAATTCGATTACACAAAGGGGTAAAAACAAGGAAAAAGTAAATGAACAGGATTTGTTTTACCATATGTGTATTCGAGACCCACAAAGTGCTGTAAGTATACCATATTGTGTGGGTTATTATTTATCAGCTATGGTTCGGGGGATGCGACCACATAGCATAATAGGAGGTGGTATTTTTATTACTTTGATTGGTGAATATCTCGGTGTGGATATAAGTCAGGGGGGATTATTAGTAGAAGAACCGGAACCCCGCGATACTATAGGTTTAAATGTATACCATGGTGCGAAAGTTTTGAAGAGGCGAAATAACGCCGCAGTACGATACCATGGTAGACATCCACAGGTGGAGAGAAACCAGCAGCAAGGTAATGTAGGAGGGGGGAATGAGATGCAAGAAATGCATAGGTTTATAGCTTCTCAGGAATACGAAAATGCTAGACAGAGAGCATTTGAAGATTGGCAAGTTCATCAGAACCAGATCATAGCTCATTGCCAACATATAGGTAGAAACTATATTCCTACACCGAAACCCGTCTTCCCTCCTTGGTCGATAGAGATGCAGCCACCATATCCTACGTATGACCCTGCCGAAGCATTCTATAGCACTTATGGTTATGCCTGGAACCCCTATTGGTACCAATATCATCCTTAGTTTACTTATTATTTTTTTTTTTTATTTTGTAATTTGTAATTATTGATAAATTTAATATTTTTGTTAATATTGTAATCATTTTTATAATTATCTAACTTTTATTCTTAGATTTTAATAATTTTTGAATGTGGGGTAATATACCAAACTTCAAAAATATGTATATATGTTTGCAGTTTATCTTATGTACACAACAGGGTAAAACAACGCATTTTCAAAGACTGGCATTAAGTTCAGCAAAAGCAACTAATTTTGACGACAAGATGCAAAATATATGTGAAATAACAACAAGACGGAATGAACAAATGATGTGCACCATTTATCATTCAGCAAACAAACGCCAATATATTTGGAAACTTTGGTAAAAATTTAATCATTTTCACACAAATCACCCTCAATAATTTAAATTGTTACTGATTTCTTGCAAATGAGGGCATTGCAAGATCTTAAGTGTGGGAAGGGGTTAAATTCTTTCGGATTTTAAAATTTTTATTTTATACACTTGGTTACCATTAAAAATACTAGTAAAGCAGTAGTTGTATTAGAATCTAGTGCTCTCTGATAATAAAGAACAGCCCTGGTCTTATATACTGACTACCCAATTCTAGTAAAATTTTTCAAAATTTTCAATTAAATGAATTTAAAATCATGTTTATACATATTTATGAACGATAAAACTAGGTTTTAACACCGAAATTATTGTTACCTCGAAAAGGACATAAATTGAGAAACAAACTAAAATGTTAAAATTCATTTAAAATGGAATAGAGGACGATAAAAAGGAAAATAAAAGCCAAGTGTGGGAAAATTTACCAAGTTATCTTAAACATATGTCACATATATCTGTAACAAATAACTGAAAATACTTTTGCTTTGGACTAAACTAAACTGTTTTACCCGATGAAAGAAAAGAAGAGATGGATCTACATGATGAATCAATTCCATCATTAAAAGGAAGTAAAGTCTTCCGAAAAAGAAACGCGCTTCTTGATTTAGGTCATGAAGTTGTCGTCCAGACCAGCTGTAGGTTGACGAAAAATCTAGAAAAGTCATCACTAAAATCAGCAGGAAATCCACGGACCTCAGCATTAAACAGGGTCGCCAAGTGGTCAGATTTATCCTAACCATGAGAAGGATTTATCTCGTACAATGGGGGGCACCATGCAAATTAGCTGGATAAGACTAATGAATCAGATCCCCAGAAAGGATAATCTCCTTAAAGATTAAAAATCAGCTTTTAAGACTGATATCACTCAATCCTTGAGATTGACCTTAAAGATTGAGAATTACAAACTCATGGAATTCGATGATATCTAAACTCGAGCTTAAACGAGAAAATATTTTGATCAAAATTATAAACCGATTTGTTTTCTGAAAACCCTATTTTCAATGCGTTCATTACCATTGAACGTAAAATCCTAGGAATTCACCTGGAATTCATTAGGTCACCTGAACTAAATCGGGTGTCAACCGTAAGAACGGTGGTTGCATAGCATGGTCAAAGACAGGACCTTGTGCCAGACCGAAAAAAAAATTATAAAGGTGAGCTTTACTATTGCTCCTACCAAGGATAGTAATTGTGTCCGACACGTTATAGACCATAATCAAAAGCATGTCACGGGACATTGCCTTAACAGTTGCTTGTTCAACGCTTTCCTTTCAACCGGACGGTAGTTTACCGAAAGGTAATATACGGGACAAGTAAACTGGACGTGTTGCTTTCCAAATACAAGGTTAGCAAGTGGGTGACACAAAACCGCAAGTTTTGAGCTAAAATTTTCAAATCTGAAACCCACCAAACCCACAAAAATATTTTGCAAACACCGGTAAAGGGTTATTCCGGAAAACTTATCTAGGGTAAAAACAAGATTTCAAAAAAATCAAATGTTTTCATAAAGATCCAATTTCCTTAATGGATCTAAATTTTTATAGTCATGTGGGACTGTAAACCATATCGTTACTACCATTGTTTATACCGCCGTATAGAAATCACTGATGTACAAAGTGTGAAGAATAAAGAAGTGATTCTAGTATTTCAAGACAATATTGCTTGAGGACAAGCAACGCTCAAGTGTGAGAATATTTGATAATGCTAAAAACGAACATATATTTCATAGCATTATTCCTCAAGAAAGACAAGCTTTTAGTTGCAATTGTTCTATTTACAAGTGATATTCGTTTAAATAATAAAAGGTGAAGACAAAAGACAGATTCGACGAATTGAAGACGCAAACGACCAAAAAGCTCAAAAGTACAAAAGACAATCAAAGAGGTTCCAATTATTGATAAGAAACGTCTCGAAATTACAAGAGTACAAGATTCAAAACGCAAAATACAAAATATAAAATTGTACGCAAGGACGTTCGAAAATCCGGAACCGGGACCAGAGTCAACTCTTAACGCTCGACGCAACGGACTAAAAATTACAAGTTAACTATGCATATAAATATAATATAATATATAATTAATTATATTAATTATATATATATTATATATATATATTATAAAACCGTCGGCAGAGAAACTCCAAGGGTGTGAGCTGTAAATACATTCTCCGCGACTCGCGGAATTTGAAGAGGATTTTGCCGCGAGTCGCGGAGCCCCAAATTTCAACTCTGCCTATAATGCAAACCGAATTCTGATCAAAAATTCATCATATTTTTCTTCTCTTATCATACGTACAATTTATATATATATATATATATAATTTATATTTTAATTTTAATTTTAATTATAATTCTAATAATAAGGGTATGTTAGCGAATGTTGTAAGGGTGTAAGTCGAAATTATGTCCGTGTAACGCTACGCTATTTTTAATCATTGTAAGTTATGTTCAACCTTTTTATATTAATGTCTCGTAGCTAAGTTACTATTATGCTTATTTAAAATGAAGTAATCATGATGTTGGGCTAATTACTAAAATTGGGTAATTGGGCTTTGTACCATAATTGGGGTTTGGACAAAAGAACGACACTTGTGGAAATTAGACTATGGGCTATTAATGGGCTTTATATTTGTTTAACTAAATGAAAGTTTGTTAATGTTAATATAAAGATTTACAATTGGGCGTCCCTATAAATTACCATATACACTCGATCGGACACAATGGGCGGGGTATTTATATGTACGAATAATCGTTCATTTAACCGGACACGGGAATGGATTAATAGCCACTAGAATAATTAAAACAGGGGTGAAATTACATTCAAGGGTAATTGGTGTAATTGTTAACAAAGTAGTAAAACCTTGGTTTACACGCAGTCGATAACCTGGTGTATTCATTAAACAAAGTATTAAAACCTTGTTACAATTCGAATCCCCAATTAGTTGGAATATTTAACTTCGGGTATAAGAATAATTTGATGAGGACACTCGCACTTTATATTTATGACTGATGGACTGTTATGGACAAAAACCAGACGGACGTATTAAATAATCCAGGACAAAGGACAATTAACCCATGGGCATAAAACTAAAATCAACACGTCAAACATCATGATTACGGAAGTTTAAATAAGCATAATTCTTTTATTTCATATTTAATTTCCTTTATTTTATATTTAATTGCACTTCTAATTATCGCACTTTTATTTATTGTTATTTAATCGCACTTTTAATTATCGTACTTTTTAATTATCGCAAGTTTATTTTATCGCACTTTTATTATTCGCAATTTCATTATCGTTATTTACTTTACGCTTTAAATTAAGTCTTTTATTTATTTAATATTTTACATTAGGTTTTAACTGCGACTAAAATCTTAAAATCGACAAACCGGTCATTAAACGGTAAAAACCCCCCTTTATAATAATAATATTACTTATATATATATATATTTGTATTTTTAATAAAAGTAAACTAATATAGCGTTGAGCTTTGTTTAAAGATTTCCCTGTGGAACGAACCGGACTTACTAAAAACTACACTACTGTACGATTAGGTACACTGCCTATAAGTGTTGTAGCAAGGTTTAAGTATATCCATTCTATAAATAAATAAATATCTTGTGTAAAATTGTATCGTATTTAATAGTGTTTTCTGCTAAAATTAATAACTATTTTATATACACCTCGCATAACATCAATATGTTACATTCTTCGAATCTGATTCAGCAAATCATCCATTATACTCCCTACTTTCACAACAGTATACATTCTTTTATAGAAATCAAAACAACCATACTCATTCAAAATTTAATTACATATTCTGATTTTGAAATCTCAAAATTCAACTCGAGATATGACCAAAATCATCACTCTTAGATCCTTACATCTTTCACAAGCTATATTTTGACTTCAAAACTGTGTTAGAACATCAAATGTATGTTAACGATTACAATCTGTGTTCAAACCCTTCGAAAATTTCTGAAGACACTTCGAATGATGAGCAATCGAGATGATGATCCAACCACATGTTACCCACAGTTATGTACTCGAAAAACTCTTGAAACCAAAGTAAAAGTTTAAACAATGTATCCGCATCAGATTCTTTGGCATTTATTAGCAAAAATAACTTTGCGACTCCTATTCAAACTAGCCAGTTTTGAACAGCTCCAGCAAGTCAACTTCGACTTTTCAGTCAGACTAACCTTATTTTAACCTTGAGATATACACCATCGTTACCAGGGAACCTTTTACATTCCACCACATTATTAGCAGATGTACCAACAACTTCATTACCCTTTGACTTTAGCCTCTCCAAAAAGTCATTATAATTATTCATTGAAACCCCATCATTTACTCATTAGCATCTTGTAATGAGAATTGCCATACGAATCATTGGGCGAACTACGAATTGGTTCTACGAAAATGAAAAAAATGCTGATGAAGCAGCAAACACTATAAACGACTTTAAACGGTAAAAGCTGGATGATAATGATGAAGTGTGCTGGCAAAGCACAGAAAAAGAGAAGTTTTGGAACTGGAAAACGGATTGAGCAAAGTAGGAAGGAGGCTGTGGACAAATTACAAAGACTGAACCTGACTTCAAAGGATCCAAATGATTTAGTACCTGCTGAAGTCATTAATGAATACCTTGCTCCTGACTCTAAACCCCTGCGGACAATATTCTTCATCATCCTCTGATATTAGAAATTCTAAAATATCATCATATCTTTCATTATAGATATCCTCCATATTTCTGAAGATATTTTCTTAATTTTTCTTATTTGAAATCATTTACCTCTTCGCGCTATCTGTATTACATCATAAAAGAAACTACTTTAGTTTCTAAATTCTGAAACATTCAAGTTTAAAATAGGAATATTTTGAAGTAGTGTTGGGAACTGAAGCATGAATTAGTATAATATAATGACACTTGATCAACGTGATTATATTATAGTAAGTCATGCTGAGTTTCTAAATGGAACGTGATGATTCACAGATCATAACATCATCATTGAAATGTCCCGTTCTTATTGATTAAAAACGTTCCATATTAATTGATTTCGTTGCGAGGTTTTGACCTCTATATGAGACGTTTTTCAAAGACTGCATTCATTTTTAAACAAACCATAACCTTTATTTAATCAATAAAGGTTTAAAAAGCTTTACGTAGATTATCAAATAATGATAATCTAAAATATCCTGTTTACACACGACCATTACATAATGGTTTACAATACAAATATGTTACAACAAAATAAGTTTCTTGAATGCAGTTTTTACACAATATCATACAAGCATGGACTCCAAATCTTGTCCTTATTTAAGTATGCGACAGCGGAAGCTCTTAATAATCACCTGAGAATAAACATGCTTAAAACGTCAACAAAAATGTTGGTGAGTTATAGGTTTAACCTATATATATCAAATCGTAACAATAGACCACAAGATTTCATATTTCAATACACATCCCATACATAGAGATAAAAATCATTCATATGGTGAACACCTGGTAACCGACAATAACAAGATGCATATATAAGAATATCCCCATCATTCCGGGACACCCTTCGGATATGATATAAATTTCGAAGTACTAAAGCATCCGGTACTTTGGATGGGGTTTGTTAGGCCCAATAGATCTATCTTTAGGATTCGCGTCAATTAGGGTGTCTGTTCCCTAATTCTTAGATTACCAGACTTAATAAAAAGGGGCATATTCGATTTCGATAATTCAACCATAGAATGTAGTTTCACGTACTTGTGTCTATTTTGTAAATCATTTATAAAACCTGCATGTATTCTCATCCCAAAAATATTAGATTTTAAAAGTGGGACTATAACTCACTTTCACAGATTTTTACTTCGTCGGGAAGTAAGACTTGGCCACTGGTTGATTCACGAACCTATAACAATATATACATATATATCAAAGTATGTTCAAAATATATTTACAACACTTTTAATATATTTTGATGTTTTAAGTTTATTAAGTCAGTTGTCCTCGTTAGTAACCTACAACTAGTTGTCCACAGTTAGATGTACAGAAATAAATCGATAAATATTATCTTGAATCAATCCACGACCTAGTGTATACGTATCTCAGTATTGATCACAACTCAAACTATATATATTTTGGAATCAACCTCAACCCTGTATAGCTAACTCCAACATTCACATATAGAGTGTCTATGGTTGTTCCGAAATATATATAGATGTGTCGACATGATAGGTCGAAACATTGTATACGTGTCTATGGTATCTCAAGATTACATAATATACAATACAAGTTGATTAAGTTATGGTTGGAATAGATTTGTTACCAATTTTCACGTAGCTAAAATGAGAAAAATTATCCAATCTTGTTTTACCCATAACTTCTTCAATTTAAATCCGTTTTGAGTGAATCAAATTGCTATGGTTTCATATTGAACTCTATTTTATGAATCTAAACAGAAAAAGTATAGGTTTATAGTCAGAAAAATAAGTTACAAGTCGTTTTTGTAAAGGTAGTCATTTCAGTCGAAAGAACGACGTCTAGATGACCATTTTAGAAAACATACTTCCACTTTGAGTTTAACCATAATTTTTGGATATAGTTTCATGTTCATAATAAAAATCATTTTCTCAGAATAACAACTTTTAAATCAAAGTTTATCATAGTTTTTAATTAACTAACCCAAAACAGCCCGCGGTGTTACTACGACGGCGTAAATCCGGTTTTACGGTGTTTTTCGTGTTTCCAGGTTTTAAATCATTAAGTTAGCATATCATATAGATATATAACATGTGTTTAGTTGATTTTAAAAGTCAAGTTAGAAGGATTAACTTTTGTTTGCGAACAAGTTTAGGATTAACTAAACTATGTTCTAGTGATTACAAGTTTAAACCTTCGAATAAGATAGCTTTATATGTATGAATTGAATGATGTTATGAACATCATTACTACCTTAAGTTCCTTGGATAAACCTACTGGAAAAGAGAAAAATGGATCTAGCTTCAATGGATCCTTGGATGGCTCGAAGTTCTTGAAGCAGAATCATGACACGAAAACAAGTTCAAGTAAGATCATCACTTGAAATAAGATTGTTATAGTTATAGAAATTGAACCAAAGTTTGAATATGATTATTACCTTGTATTAGAATGATAACCTACTGTAAGAAACAAAGATTTCTTGAGGTTGGATGATCACCTTACAAGATTGGAAGTGAGCAAGCAAACTTGAAAGTATTCTTGATTTTATGTAACTAGAACTTGTAAAATATATGAAGAACACTTAGAACTTGAAGATAGAACTTGAGAGAGATCAATTAGATGAAGAAAATTGAAGAATGAAAGTGTTTGTAGGTGTTTTTGGTCGTTGGTGTATGGATTAGATATAAAGGATATGTAATTTTGTTTTCATGTAAATAAGTCATGAATGATTACTCATGTTTTTGTAATTTTATGAGATATTTCATGCTAGTTGCCAAATGATGGTTCCCACATGTGTTAGGTGACTCACATGGGCTGCTAAGAGCTGATCATTGGAGTGTATATACCAATAGTACATACATCTAAAAGCTGTGTATTGTACGAATACAAATACGGGTGCATACGAGTAGAATTGTTGATGAAACTGAACGAGAATGTAATTGTAAGCATTTTTGTTAAGTAGAAGTATTTTGATAAGTGTATTGAAGTCTTTAAAAAGTGTATAAATACATATTAAAACACTACATGTATATACATTTTAACTGAGTCGTTAAGTCATCGTTAGTCGTTACATGTAAGTGTTGTTTTGAAACCTTTAGGTTAATGATCTTGTTAAATGTTGTTAACCCAATGTTTATAATATCAAATGAGATTTTAAATTATTATATTATCATGATATTATGATATATTAATATATCTTAATATGATATATATTCATTTAAATGTCGTTACAACGATAATCGTTACATATATGTCTCGTTTCGAAATCCTTAAGTTAGTAGTCTTGTTTATATGTATGTAACTCATTGTTAATATACTTATGGAGATACTTACTTATCATAATCTCATGTTAACCATATGTATATCCATATATATATCGTCATGTCGTTTTTACAAGTTTTAACGTTCGTGAATCGCCGGTCAACTTGGGTGGTCAATTGTCTATATGAAACATATTTCAATTAATCAAGTCTTAACAAGTTTAATTGCTTAACATGTTGGAAACATTTAATCATGTAAATATCAATCTCAATTAATATATATAAACATGGAAAAGTTCGGGTCACTACAGTACCTACCCGTTAAATAAATTTCGTCCCGAAATTTTAAGCTGTTGAAGGTATTGACGAATCTTCTGGAAATAGATGCGGGTATTTCTTCTTCATCTGATCTTCACGCTCCCAGGTGAACTCGGGTCCTCTACGAGCATTCCATCGAACGTTAACAATTGGTATCTTGTTTTGCTTAAGTCTTTTAACCTCACGATCCATTATTTCGACGGGTTCTTCGATGAATTGAAGTTTTTCGTTGATTTGGATTTCATCTAACGGAATAGTGAGATCTTCTTTAGCAAAACATTTCTTCAAATTCGAGACGTGGAAAGTGTTATGTACAGCCGCGAGTTGTTGAGGTAACTCAAGTCGGTAAGCTACTGGTCCGACACGATCAATAATCTTGAATGGTCCAATATACCTTGGATTTAATTTCCCTCGTTTACCAAATCGAACAACGCCTTTCCAAGGTGCAACTTTAAGCATGACCATCACTCCAATTTCAAATTCTATATCTTTTCTTTTAATGTCAGCGTAGCTCTTTTGTCGACTTTGGGCGGTTTTCAACCGTTGTTGAATTTGGATGATCTTCTCGGTAGTTTCTTGTATAATCTCCGGACCCGTAATCTGTCTATCCCCCACTTCACTCCAACAAATCGGAGACCTGCACTTTCTACCATAAAGTGCTTCAAACGGCGCCATCTCAATGCTTGAATGGTAGCTGTTGTTGTAGGAAAATTCTGCTAATGGTAGATGTCGATCCCAACTGTTTCCGAAATCAATAACACATGCTCGTAGCATGTCTTCAAGCGTTTGTATCGTACTTTTGCTCTGCCCATCAGTTTGTGGATGATAGGCAGTACTCATGTCTAGACGAGTTCCTAATGCTTGCTGCAATGTCTGCCAGAATCTTGAAATAAATCTGCCATCCCTATCAGAGATAATAGAGATTGGTATTCCATGTCTGGAGACGACTTCCTTCAAATACAGTCGTGCTAACTTCTCCATCTTATCATCTTCTCTTATTGGCAGGAAGTGTGCTGATTTGGTGAGACGATCAACTATTACCCAAATAGTATCAAAACCACTTGCAGTCCTTGGAAATTTAGTGATGAAATCCATGGTAATGTTTTCCCATTTCCATTCCGGGATTTCAGGTTGTTGAAGTAGACCTGATGGTTTCTGATGCTCAGCTTTGACCTTAGAACACGTCAAACATTCTCCTACGTATTTAGCAACATCGGCTTTCATACCCGGCCACCAAAAATGTTTCTTGAGATCCTTGTACATCTTCCCCGTTCCAGGATGTATTGAGTATCTGGTTTTATGAGCTTCTCTAAGTACCATTTCTCTCATATCTCCAAATTTTGGTACCCAAATCCTTTCAGCCCTATACCGGGTTCCGTCTTCCCGAATATTAAGATGCTTCTCCGATCCTTTGGGTATTTCATCCTTTAAATTTCCCTCTTTTAAAACTCCTTGTTGCGCCTCCTTTATTTGAGTAGTAATGTTATTATGAATCATTATATTCATAGATTTTACTCGAATGGGTTCTCTGTCCTTCCTGCTCAAGGCATCGGCTACCACATTTGCCTTCCCCGGGTGGTAACGAATCTCAAAGTCGTAATCATTCAATAATTCAATCCACCTACGCTGCCTCATATTCAGTTGTTTCTAATTAAATATGTGTTGAAGACTTTTGTGGTCGGTATATATAATACTTTTGACCCCATATAAGTAGTGCCTCCAAGTCTTTAATGCAAAAACAACCGCGCCTAATTCCAAATCATGCGTCGTATAATTTTGTTCGTGAATCTTCAATTGTCTAGACGCATAAGCAATCACCTTCGTTCGTTGCATTAATACACAACCGAGACCTTGCTTTGATGCATCACAATAAATCACAAAATCATCATTCCCTTCAGGCAATGACAATATAGGTGTCGTAGTTAGCTTTTTCTTCAATAACTGAAACGCTTTCTCTTGTTCATCATTCCATTCAAATTTCTTCCCTTTATGCGTTAATGCAGTCAAGGGTTTTGCTATTCTGGAAAAGTCTTGGATGAACCTTCTGTAGTAACCAGCTAGTCCTAAAAACTGGCGTATGTGTTTCGGAGTTTTCGGGGTTTCCCACTTTTCAACAGTTTCTATCTTTGCCGGATCCACCTTAATACCTTCTTTATTCACTATGTGACCGAGGAATTGAACTTCTTCCAACCAAAATGCACACTTTGAAAACTTAGCGTACAATTCTTCCTTCCTCAATACTTCTAACACCTTTCTCAAATGTTCACCGTGTTCTTGGTCATTCTTTGAGTAAATAAGTATGTCATCAATAAAAACAATGACAAACTTGTCAAGGTATGGTCCACACACTCGGTTCATAAGGTCCATGAACACTGCTGGTGCATTAGTTAAACCAAACGGCATGACCATAAACTCGTAATGACCGTAACGTGTTCTGAAAGCAGTCTTTGGAATATCATCTTCTTTCACCCGCATTTGATGATACCCGGAACGTAAGTCAATCTTTGAATAAACAGACGAGCCTTGTAGTTGATCAAATAAGTCGTCGATTCTCGGTAGTGGGTAGCGGTTCTTGATGGTAAGTTTGTTCAACTCTCGGTAGTCGATACACAACCTGAATGTACCATCTTTCTTCTTGACAAACAAAACAGGAGCTCCCCACGGTGATGTGCTTGGTCGAATGAAACCACGCTCTAAAAGTTCTTGTAATTGGCTTTGCAGTTCTTTCATCTCGCTGGGTGCGAGTCTGTAAGGAGCACGAGCTATTGGTGCAGCTCCTGGTACAAGATCTATTTGAAATTCAACGGATCGATGTGGGGGTAATCCCGGTAATTCTTTCAGAAATACATCGGGAAATTCTTTTGCAATGGGAACATCATTGATGCTCTTTTCTTCAGTTTGTACTTTCTCGACGTGTGCTAGAACAGCATAGCAACCTTTTCTTATTAGTTTTTGTGCCTTCAAATTACTAATAAGATGTAGCTTCGTGTTGCCCTTTTCTCCGTACACCATTAAGGGTTTTTCTTTTTCTCGTATAATGCGAATTGCATTTTTGTAACAAACGATCTCCGCTTTCACTTCTTTCAACCAGTCCATACCGATTATCACATCAAAACTCCCTAACTCTACTGGTATCAAATCAATCTTAAATGTTTCGCTAACCAGTTTAATTTCTCGATTCCGACATATATTATCTGCTGAAATTAATTTACCATTTGCTAATTCGAGTAAAAATTTACTATCCAAAGGCGTCATTGGACAACTTAATTTAGCACAAAAATCTCTACTCATATAGCTTCTATCCGCACCCGAATCAAATAAAACGTAAGCAGATTTATTGTTAATAAGAAACGTACCCGTAACAAGCTTCGGGTCTTCATGTGCCTCTACCGCATTAATATTGAAAACTCTTCCACGGCCTTGTCCATTCGTGTTCTCCTGGTTCGGGAAATTTCTAATAATGTGGCCTGGTTTTCCACATTTATAACAAACTACATTGGCATAACTTGCTCCGACACTACTTGCTCCGCCATTACTCGTTCCGACACCATTTGTTCCTTTCGTTCTATTAACCCCTGGTCCGTAGACCTCACACTTCGCCGCGCTATGACCATTTCTTTTACACTTGTTGCAAAATTTGGTGCAGAACCTCGAGTGATTCTTTTCATACCTTTGGCATAGCTGCTTCTGATTGTTGTTGTTGTTGCGGTTATTATTGTTGTTGGGATGATTGTTGTAGTTGCTGTTGTTGTTGTTGTTGTTGTTGTTGTTGTTGGGCCGTTTGTTGTAGTTGCGATTGATGTTGCGATTGTTGGGATAATTGTTGCGATTATTGTTGTAATTGCTGTTGTTGTTGTATTGGTGATTCTTATCACCGTTTTCCTCCCACTTTCTTTTGACTTGCTTCACATTGGCCTCTTCAGTAGTCTGTTCTTTAATTCTTTCTTCAATCTGGTTCACTAGTTTGTGAGCCATTCTACATGCCTGTTGTATGGAGGCAGGCTCGTGTGAACTTATATCTTCTTGGATTCTTTCCGGTAATCCTTTCACAAACGCGTCGATCTTCTCTTCCTCATCTTCGAATGCTCCCGGACACAATAGGCACAATTCTGTGAATCGTCTTTCATACGTGGTAATATCAAATCCTTGGGTTCGTAACCCTCTAAGTTCTGTCTTGAGCTTATTGACCTCGGTTCTGGGACGGTACTTCTCGTTCATCAAGTGCTTGAATGTTGACCACGGTAGTGCGTACGCATCGTCTTGTCCCACTTGCTCTAGATAGGTATTCCACCATGTTAACGCAGAACCTGTGAAGGTATGCTTAGCGTACTTCACTTTGTCCTCTTCAGTACACTTACTTATGGCAAACACCGATTCGACCTTCTCGGTCCACCGTTTCAATCCGATCGGTCCTTCGGTTCCATCAAATTCCAAAGGTTTGCAGGCAGTGAATTCTTTGTAGGTGCAACCTACACGATTTCCTGTACTGCTAGATCCAAGGTTATTGTTGGTATGTAGCGCAGCCTGTACTGCGGCTATGTTTGAAGCTAGAAAAGTACGGAATTCCTCTTCATTCATATTCACTGTGTGTCGAGTAGTCGGTGCCATTTCCTCCAAAATAGTCAAATGGAACAAGTTAATCATACAGAATATTAAGAGTAGTTAATAGTATTTCGTAGCATAATATGAACTCATTTATAAAAGCTTTTTCTTCATATTAGCGTTTTATAAGTTTAAATTCGGGTAGTACCTACCCGTTAAGTTCATACTTAGTAGCTAATATACAATTCAACTACTACAATTCTATATGAAAAACTGATTATAATAATATTTCGCGTTCAAACTTTTATACAATATTTTACAAACTTACAATACCGCTTATTTTACATAAAGCATGAAATATAGCACACAATAACTTTGATACAAGATAGTTGTGAAGATAATTCTAGCTAGTACACAAGTCGTTCAGCAAAGGCAATAAAGACACGTAATTCATACGTCCAGAAACAAGTCATGCATTCTGGTTTTACTAGGACTACTTCCCATCCTTGGTCTTGTGCAACATAACCGTTATGGCCGTTGATAAGACAGCGTGTTGTAACGTCGTCAAAGGGACGAGGGTTACGTAATGTCCAACAGTCCCGTAACAATCTAAAAACCTCATTTCTTACCCCAATTACCGACTCCGTCACTTGTGGGAACGTTTTGTTTAATAGCTGTAGCCCGATGTTCTTTTTCTCACTTTGGTGAGAAGCGAACATTACTAACCCATAAGCATAGCATGCTTCTTTATGTTGCATGTTAGCCGCTTTTTCTAAATCATGAAGTCCTATATTCGGATACATTGAGTCAAAATAATTTCTTAACCCGTTGCGTAAAATAGCATTTGAGTTCCCCGCAATATATGCATCAAAGTAAACACATCGTAACTTATGGGTTTCCCAATGTGATATCCCCCATCTTTCAAACGAAAGTCTCTTATAAACCAAGACATTCTTGGAACGTTCTTCGAATGTCTTACAAACTGATCTCGCCTTAAATAGTTGTGCCGAGGAATTCTGACCGACTCTAGACAAGATTTCATCAATCATGTCTCCGGGTAGGTCTCTTAAAATATTGGGTTGTCTATCCATTTTGTGTTTTTATACTGTAAAATAGACAAGAGTTAGATTCATAAAAAAAAAATACTTATTAATACAAGCAATTTTTACATATATCATAAAGCATAAGCACACTATATTACATATATTACACCACATGAATACAAATATCTTATTCCGACTCGCTTGTTTCTTCTTCTTCGGTTTTGGTTCGTTTTGCCAAGTTTCTAGGGATATATGATTTTCCCCTAATACGAGCCGTCGTTATCCACATTGGTTTAGAAAAACCTGGTGGTTTAGAGGTTCCCGGGTCATTGTTACAACTTAAGGACTTCGGGGGTTGACGATACATATAAAGTTCATCGGGGTTGGAATTAGATTTCTCTATTTTTATGCCCTTTCCCTTATTATTTTCTTTTGCCTTTTTAAATTCAGTTGGGGTAATTTCTATAACATCATCGGAATTCTCGTCGGAATCCGATTCATCGGAGAATTGGTAATCCTCCCAATATTTTGCTTCCTTGGCGGAAACACCATTGACCATAATTAACCTTGGTCGGTTGGTTGAGGATTTTCTTTTACTTAACCGTTTTATTATTTCCCCCACCGGTTCTATTTCTTCATCCAGTTCCGATTCTTCTTCCGGTTCCGATTCTTCTTCCGGTTCCGACTCTTCTTCTGGTTCCTCTTCGGGAACTTGTGAATCAGTCCACGAATCATTCCAATTTACATTTGACTCTTCATTATTATTAGGTGAGTCAATGGGACTTGTTCTAAAGGTAGACATCTATCACATAATATCAAACGCGTTAAGAGATTAATATATCACATAATATTCACATGTTAAAAATATATAGTTTCCAACAAAATTTGTTAAGCAATCATTTTTCAAGTAAACACGGTCGAAGTCCAGACTCACTAATGCATCCTAACAAACTCGATAAGACACACTAATGCAAAATTCTGGTTCTCTAAGACCAACGCTCTGATACCAACTGAAATGTCCCGTTCTTATTGATTAAAAACGTTCCATATTAATTGATTTCGTTGCGAGGTTTTGACCTCTATATGAGACGTTTTTCAAAGACTGCATTCATTTTTAAACAAACCATAACCTTTATTTCATCAATAAAGGTTTAAAAAGCTTTACGTAGATTATCAAATAATGATAATCTAAAATATCCTGTTTACACACGACCATTACATAATGGTTTACAATACAAATATGTTACAACAAAATAAGTTTCTTGAATGCAGTTATGTACTCGAAAAACTCTTGAAACCAAAGTAAAAGTTTAAACAATGTATCCGCATCAGATTCTTTGGCATTTATTAGCAAAAATAACTTTGCGACTCCTATTCAAACTATCCAGTTTTGAACAGCTCCAGCAAGTCAACTTCGACTTTTCAGTCAGACTAACCTTATTATAACCTTGAGATATACACCATCGTTACCAGGGAACCTTTTACATTCCACCACATTATTAGCAGATGTACCAACAACTTCATTACCCTTTGACTTTAGCCTCTCCAAAAAGTCATTATAATTATTCATTGAAACCCCATCATTTACTCATTAGCATCTTGTAATGAGAATTGTCATACGAATCATTGGGCGAACTACGAATTGGTTCTACGAAAATGAAAAAAATGCTGATGAAGCAGCAAACACTATAAACGACTTTAAACAGTAAAAGCTGGATGATAATGATGAAGTGTGCTGGCAAAGCACAGAAAAAGAGAAGTTTTGGAACTGGAAAACGGATTGAGCAAAGTAGGAAGGAGGCTGTGGACAAATTACAAAGACTGAACCTGACTTCAAAGGATCCAAATGATTTAGTACCTGCTGAAGTCATTAATGAATACCTTGCTCCTGACTCTAAACCCCTGCGGACAATATTCTTCATCATCCTCTGATATTAGAAATTCTAAAATATCATCATATCTTTCATTATAGATATCCTCCATATTTCTGAAGATATTTTCTTAATTTTTCTTATTTGAAATCATTTACCTCTTCGCGCTATCTGTATTACATCATAAAAGAAACTACTTTAGTTTCTAAATTCTGAAACATTCAAGTTTAAAATAGGAATATTTTGAAGTAGTGTTGGGAACTGAAGCATGAATTAGTATAATATAATGACACTTGATCAACGTGATTATATTATAGTAAGTCATGCTGAGTTTCTAAATGGAACGTGATGATTCACAGATCATAACATCATCATTGAAATGTCCCGTTCTTATTGATTAAAAACGTTCCATATTAATTGATTTCGTTGCGAGGTTTTGACCTCTATATGAGACGTTTTTCAAAGACTGCATTCATTTTTAAACAAACCATAACCTTTATTTCATCAATAAAGGTTTAAAAAGCTTTACGTAGATTATCAAATAATGATAATCTAAAATATCCTGTTTACACACGACCATTACATAATGGTTTACAATACAAATATGTTACAACAAAATAAGTTTCTTGAATGCAGTTTTTACACAATATCATACAAGCATGGACTCCAAATCTTGTCCTTATTTAAGTATGCGACAGCGGAAGCTCTTAATAATCACCTGAGAATAAACATGCTTAAAACGTCAACAAAAATGTTGGTGAGTTATAGGTTTAACCTATATATATCAAATCGTAACAATAGACCACAAGATTTCATATTTCAATACACATCCCATACATAGAGATAAAAATCATTCATATGGTGAACACCTGGTAACCGACAATAACAAGATGCATATATAAGAATATCCCCATCATTCCGGGACACCCTTCGGATATGATATAAATTTCGAAGTACTAAAGCATCCGGTACTTTGGATGGGGTTTGTTAGGCCCAATAGATCTATCTTTAGGATTCGCGTCAATTAGGGTGTCTGTTCCCTAATTCTTAGATTACCAGACTTAATAAAAAGGGGCATATTCGATTTCGATAATTCAACCATAGAATGTAGTTTCACGTACTTGTGTCTATTTTGTAAATCATTTATAAAACCTGCATGTATTCTCATCCCAAAAATATTAGATTTTAAAAGTGGGACTATAACTCACTTTCACAGATTTTTACTTCGTCGGGAAGTAAGACTTGGCCACTGGTTGATTCACGAACCTATAACAATATATACATATATATCAAAGTATGTTCAAAATATATTTACAACACTTTTAATATATTTTGATGTTTTAAGTTTATTAAGTCAGCTGTCCTCGTTAGTAACCTACAACTAGTTATCCACAGTTAGATGTACAGAAATAAATCGATAAATATTATCTTGAATCAATCCACGACCTAGTGTATACGTATCTCAGTATTGATCACAACTCAAACTATATATATTTTGGAATCAACCTCAACCCTGTATAGCTAACTCCAACATTCACATATAGAGTGTCTATGGTTGTTCCGAAATATATATAGATGTGTCGACATGATAGGTCGAAAAATTGTATACGTGTCTATGGTATCTCAAGATTACATAATATACAATACAAGTTGATTAAGTTATGGTTGGAATAGATTTGTTACCAATTTTCACGTAGCTAAAATGAGAAAAATTATCCAATCTTGTTTTACCCATAACTTCTTCAATTTAAATCCGTTTTGAGTGAATCAAATTGCTATGGTTTCATATTGAACTCTATTTTATGAATCTAAACAGAAAAATTATAGGTTTGTAGTCGGAAAAATAAGTTACAAGTCGTTTTTGTAAAGGTAGTCATTTCAGTCGAAAGAACGACGTCTAGATGACCATTTTAGAAAACATACTTCCACTTTGAGTTTAACCATAATTTTTGGATATAGTTTCATGTTCATAATAAAAATCATTTTCTCAGAATAACAACTTTTAAATCAAAGTTTATCATAGTTTTTAATTAACTAACCCAAAACAGCCCGCGGTGTTACTACGACGGCGTAAATCCGGTTTTACGGTGTTTTTCGTGTTTCCAGGTTTTAAATCATTAAGTTAGCATATCATATAGATATAGAACATGTGTTTAGTTGATTTTAAAAGTCAAGTTAGAAGGATTAACTTTTGTTTGCGAACAAGTTTAGGATTAACTAAACTATGTTCTAGTGATTACAAGTTTAAACCTTCGAATAAGATAGCTTTATATGTATGAATCGAATGATGTTATGAACATCATTACTACCTTAAGTTCCTTGGATAAACCTACTGGAAAAGAGAAAAATGGATCTAGCTTCAATGGATCCTTGGATGGCTCGAAGTTCTTGAAGCAGAATCATGACACGAAAACAAGTTCAAGTAAGATCATCACTTGAAATAAGATTGTTATAGTTATAGAAATTGAACCAAAGTTTGAATATGATTATTACCTTGTATTAGAATGATAACCTACTGTAAGAAACAAAGATTTCTTGAGGTTGGATGATCACCTTACAAGATTGGAAGTGAGCAAGCAAACTTGAAAGTATTCTTGATTTTATGTAACTAGAACTTGTAAAATATATGAAGAACACTTAGAACTTGAAGATAGAACTTGAGAGAGATCAATTAGATGAAGAAAATTGAAGAATGAAAGTGTTTGTAGGTGTTTTTGGTCGTTGGTGTATGGATTAGATATAAAGGATATGTAATTTTGTTTTCATGTAAATAAGTCATGAATGATTACTCATGTTTTTGTAATTTTATGAGATATTTCATGCTAGTTGCCAAATGATGGTTCCCACATGTGTTAGGTGACTCACATGGGCTGCTAAGAGCTGATCATTGGAGTGTATATACCAATAGTACATACATCTAAAAGCTGTGTATTGTACGAGTACGAATACGGGTGCATACGAGTAGAATTGTTGATGAAACTGAACGAGAATGTAATTGTAAGCATTTTTGTTAAGTAGAAGTATTTTGATAAGTGTATTGAAGTCTTTAAAAAGTGTATAAATACATATTAAAACACTACATGTATATACATTTTAACTGAGTCGTTAAGTCATCGTTAGTCGTTACATGTAAGTGTTGTTTTGAAACCTTTAGGTTAATGATCTTGTTAAATGTTGTTAACCCAATGTTTATAATATCAAATGAGATTTTAAATTATTATATTATCATGATATTATGATATATTAATATATCTTAATATGATATATATTCATTTAAATGTCGTTACAACGATAATCGTTACATATATGTCTCGTTTCGAAATCCTTAAGTTAGTAGTCTTGTTTATATGTATGTAACTCATTGTTAATATACTTATGGAGATACTTACTTATCATAATCTCATGTTAACCATATGTATATCCATATATATATCGTCATGTCGTTTTTACAAGTTTTAACGTTCGTGAATCGCCGGTCAACTTGGGTGGTCAATTGTCTATATGAAACATATTTCAATTAATCAAGTCTTAACAAGTTTAATTGCTTAACATGTTGGAAACATTTAATCATGTAAATATCAATCTCAATTAATATATATAAACATGGAAAAGTTCGGGTCACTACAATCATGTGCCATGTTATACGACTCTTGTATTCTATTTAACCTCTAAAATATCAAGAAAATATTTCTTGATGATTCGGCCTTTTCCAAGGTATTCTAGTAATTTGACAAGTCAAGATCGTGCCATCATAATTTCCTTCCTAGAACATTAACAATGTTCATTCCGAAATTCATATCTGTGAATTCTGACCATTACAAGCGGTGCTTAATCGCAAGAAGAAGAAACGAAAGGACAAAACTCCGAAATAGAAATTGGGGTATAAATTGCAGCAAATAAAAGAGAGCATTAACTGTGAATGATAATGATTATAGGAGACAGAAGCAGAGACTTTGAAATATAAGGGAACATATAAAGCCCAACGATAAACCAGAAATTATAAACCATATATATAGATGCATATAACAATATAAAGACACGGGAGAACTAGAAACACAATAAACCCAAGATTATAGTAGAAGTAAATAGATTCTTCCGTCGGTAGATGAAAAAGAAGAATGACCGATATGAAAGTTAGAAGTATATCTAGAATCAGAACTGGATGGAGCATATTGATGAATACTTTAAAATATGAGTTGAGGGGGAAATAATAGAAGGTGATGAAACATGACTAGGAACTTAGAAATCAACAGATTTAACTCACACAATGGCGGAATAAGTGAATCAAACCCTCTAGTGAATAGGTTAAGTTTTTTTTTTTTTGATTAATTTAGTCAAACCACAACTAAATCAAGTGTGATTAGATCAACACCTAGAGCTATTATTCACCACCTGGGTGATTTGGACTGAGAGAGAATCAGAGGAGCTCACTAGATCTGAGTGTGTGTAATAAATGAGAGACATAACCTAAAATGAAGAACATAAGACTTTATATACCCCTGCTGTTGACTCACCCATACGATTCATTCATCACACGTACGAGTTGGCTTCATCAGCCGTACGGGTGATCACTCACTCGTGTCTTCTCATTTAGGTTGTAATTGTGACTTAGCTCAGCATCAACCGTGCGTATGAGTCTGTCAGCCGTACTAGTGAGGCTTCACTCGTACGTCTGACTAAGTCTAACATAGTCAAACATCTAAATCTCGTTCCTGCAGTTCCTGTAACCACATACAAACACGGATAGGATAATAACGAGCAATCATGGTGGCCTGTAAATTGTTGTACCTGCAATGGACATGGGTAGATGTCTAGGGACTTGCATAAAATGCATCAACAGAAGGTGTGAGTTGTAAGGAAACGAAGGAGGTGAATTTATAAGAAAATCTCCTACAGAACAAATAAAATGGATGATCGCATTTAAAGCGGATCCTAATTCCCTTGATTACCGGAGAGTCAAATCTTATTAAGAAGATTTTCTTCAAATCCCTTGATATCTGAGAATCAATCATATCTACGTCAAATGATAAGATGAATCTACACTTACTCATTTCACTCTTCTATGTTAGCTTCATTCGTACTCTTCATATAAATGGATTGTTTATCCAAATTATTCGCTGATGATAAAACTCTAATTTTCAGCCCGTATGCATCATAAAAACATACTTATTATCATTCACGACCTTTCCACGCAAATTTCGGGACGAAATTTCTTTAACGGGTAGGTACTGTGACAACCCGGAAATTTCCAACCAAATTTAAACTTTAATCTTTATATGTTTCCAACACGATAAGCAATATTTGTTAAGTTAAATTTCAAGAATTTTAAACTATGTTCATACATTCATTCAACCTCGACCAAGTTCCAACGATTCACGAACTATTAAACGAATATGATTATATATGTATATGTGTATATATATTATAACTTGAAACGTAAACAAAATATTAGATTAAATACTTTATATGATTGTATCTGTTTCAAAATGTTTATCAATGGAATTAGAAGATAAGATCAAATGATTGAATTATCAGATATATTGAATTATGATTACAAGTCTCTGTTGAAAGGCCCACGTTGATTTGAGAAATCTTTCCATTTTAACAATATTCAAAAAATGGTAAAGTGATTTATAAATAAGAACAAATTGTCAATCATTGAGAACTAGACAAAGGATAGTGGAAGATTGAATCTCATAAAGACTCGATTGATCTATTTAGTTTTAAACGTACAAAAATATTTTTAGTTTAAAAAGAACTTTATTATTAAAACGTATATAACTTTTATAAATATCTAGAACCACTTTTGACAACTCATTACTTAACTAGTATGATAAAGATAACGATATTTATATTTTATTTTATTAAATATATATAACTATTTAAATTAATATTATATATATTTATACGCGTATTATACGTACATAGTTTTATACTTTTACTATACTTAAACTTTACCTTTACTTTATTTTTACTTTACTTTAACTTTAATAATTCACTTTAATAATTCATACTTTAATAATTCACTTTAATAATTCACTTTAATAATTCATACTTTAATAATTCACTTTAATAATTCAAAAATCTATTATAAATAGAATTCAATAGGTTTCATTATTTCATAGAAACTTGAACATATTTTTCTCTAAACTCTCTCAATCGATTTACATATATATATTTACTCCGTATTATTTCAAGATATTATTAGTATACATAAAATATTACGACGGAGTGCTGTCCGAGTGATTTCGAAGTTGTTTTTCTAGTGGGATAGGATTAAGGAAATTATGGGTTATAGCTATGAAGGTGATTGATTATGGTTCATGGGTATGCTCGTGAGGTCAATATAGTATTTATCATTTCTGTTGCGTCTACGTACCTTTCCTGCAATATTGAATCTCAATATTGATACGTGAGTACTCATAATTTAACTTTTACATACTAATAGTGTATCCCTGACTAGTGCTCGAGTATTTAGGATTATGCATGCTTGTACTTTTGATATTGCCCTTAGACAGGTTAGGTTGAATCTTGAATTAGTTACACTTGCGGTTAAGATAAGGTATAAGATATGCATGTCCTTGGAAAGCTAGCGAAAAATTAAGAACTTTTTATTTAGATATCGAATGGTTTCGATGAACGGATTAGAAGTTATAATCAATTGAATTTTAGATATTTTTATTGAAAATGATTATTATTATCGTCATTTTTATCGTCGTTCTAGTTTTATCTTATTATTATCATTATTATTATCTTTATCAATAAAAGGGATTTATCATTAAAAAATGTTATTTTTTTATTATTACTATCGTTATTATCGTTAAAGTTATAATTAGTATTATTATTATTATCCAATTATTATTATTATTATTATTATTATTATTATTATTATTATTGGTATTATTATTATTATTATCATTATTAATATATATCATTATTTAAAAATGGTTATTGTTATTATTATTATTACTATATTATCATTAAGATAATTATTAGTATTATCGTTAATAATGTTATAGTAACTATCATTGTTAATATTAGTGTAATTAAAACAAATATTTGTAACACCTAATTATTTTAATTACTATTATTATCATTATTATGAACACGATATAAAAGACGATTAAAAGCTATTAAACGAAACGATTAGGAAATAATGAGTAAGAGTATCATGATAAAATTAAAATATTATAAGATATTGATTTAGATAAAATTATCGTTCTTATTATTTTTATCATTACTATTATTATTAAAAGTATCGTTAGTATTAAAACTATCATTTTAACAAAAATTATCATTTTAATAGAAATGTCATTGTTACTATAAAATATCATTATTATTATTATTTTAAATAGAATTATTATTTTAAAGATAATATTAAAAATTATCGTAAATATTAAAGTTATCATAATTAGAATTATCGTTTTATCATAATGTCATCTTAGTAATTATAAATATTGATATTTTTATAATAATAATTATTATTACAAAATAATACAACTTTTACTTACTAACATTATAGATATTATTTTATCAAATAAATATGTGATACAAACATATTTTACTACGTGTAATAACTTACTTTAATAATACATATCATATTATCTTTATGATATTAAATGAACCCTATAAATTTTATTACTTAATATATATAAAAGTATATTTTATTATATAAATTTAATATAAAATTTTATTTATTAATAAATAAATTATATTATTTACTCTAATAAATCTTTTAAAAATATTTAAAAATATAAAACGACGATATTTAAACTATATATTAATCATGTATAGATTTTTGGAAATTATTTTGAATCAAATTTACTTTTGTTGACTTTTGCATATTAGTCTCGAGCATTAGGATTGTGGTACACTATGACTTGACCTAATTTGTTAGACAAATATTGACCAACACATAAATATATATAATTAATTTAGGTTCGTGAATCCGAGGCCAACCTTGCACTTGTTCAATGACGTTATATGTATTTTAACTACGAAATACAGTATGGTGAGTTTCATTTGCCTTTTTACCCTTTATATTTTTGGGACTGAGAATACATGCGCTTTTATAAATGTTTGACGAAATAGACACAAGTAATTGAAACTACATTCTATGGTTGAATTATCGAAATCGAATATGCCCCTTTTTATTAAAGTCTGGTAATCTAAGAATTAGGGAACAGACACCCTAATTGACGCGAATCCTAAAGATAGATCTATTGGGCCTAACAAACCCCATCCAAAGTACCGGATGCTTTAGTACTTCGAAATTTATATCATGTCCGAAGGAGGATCCCGGAATGATAGGGGATATTCTTATATGTATCTAGTTAATGTCGGTTACCAGGTGTTCACCATATGAATAATTATTTTTGTCTCTATGCATGGGACGTATATTTAAGAGAACTGGAAATGAAATTCTTGTGGTCTATTAAAATGATGGAAATAAATGATTATGATAAACTAATGAACTCACCAACCTTTTGGTTGACACTTTAAAGCATGTTTATTCTCAGGTGTTAAAGAAATCTTCCGCTGTGCATTTGCTCATTTTAAAGATATTACTTGGAGTCTTTCATAGCATATTTCGAAGAACGTGGCATTCGAGTCATTGAGTTCATCAAAGATTATTATTAAATCAATTTATAGTTAGATAGTGGATATTATGAAATGGTATGCATGCCTGTCAATTTTCGATGTAAAGAAAGATTGTCTTTTAAAAACAAATGCAATGTTTGTAAAATGTATCATATAGAGGTCAAATACCTCGCAATGTAATCAACTATTTTGAATCGTTTATAATGTATATGAACGGGTCCTTTCATAAGAGATAAAGGTTATATGTATACATATAACTGTTGATGTAGACATACTACGAGATTTCAAAATACTGATTGCTAATTCCCGGTAATTGATGTGGTAATTCTCGTTATAAGATGTGGATGAGTATATGAATAGGTTTTAACGAACAATATAATGGTTCTTCGGAGAGACTTAAGCCAATGAGTAATGAAGTTGATGGTGTGAAGACCTTTCCTAATCTATCCGGACGAAGTCATCAACCTTTGATTCCAGAGCGATGATCGACTCCAAGTATTGTCCTTAAAACGAGCAAAATGCACAGCGGAAGGTTTCTTTCACACCTGAGAATAAACATGCTTAAAAGTGTCAACCAAAAGGTTGGTGAGTTCATTAGTTTAACATAAATAATCATTTCATAATTTTAATAAACCACAAGATTTCATATTTCCATTTCTCATAAACATACGTCCCATGCATAGAGACAAAAATATCATTCATATGGATTGAACACCTGGTAACCGACATTCACAAAATGCATATAAGAATATCCCCATCATTCCGGGATCATTCTTCGGACATGATATAAATTTCGAAGTACTAAAGCATCCGGTACTTTGGATGGGGCTTGTTGGGCCCGATAGATCTATCTTTAGGATTCGCGTCAATTAGGGTGTCTGTTCCCTAATTCTTAGATTACCAGACTTAATAAAAAGGGGCATATTCGATTTCGATAATTCAACCATATAATGTAGTTTCAATTACTTGTGTCTATTTCGTAAAACAGTTATAAAAATTGTGCATGTATTCTCAGCCCAAAAATATAAAGGGTAAAAAGGCAAATGAAACTCACCTAATGTATTTTGTAGTAAAAATACATATAACGACATTAAACAACTGAACAATGCAGGGTTGGCCTCGGATTCATGAACCTATATCATTTGTATATCTATTAAAACATATAATGGAAATTACATAATTTTATTTATATATTATTTATACATTTGTAGTTATATAGGGTTTACTAAATTCCATTTTAAAACATATACTTTATTTTTATGTATTATATCTTAAGTTATATGTTATATGTATTTACTTTGTATATATACATTTAAAATAATTGATATTTATTCATTTAGTTATATTAATATATTTATGTTTAAAAACAAAAAAAAATGAAAGTTTATTATATGTAAGTATTTATTTAAATAACACTAATATGTCTGATATATAGCTATAAGAAATATTAATATAGTTGTAGCATATGGAATAAGTATATTTTACATACAAAATGTTTATTTGTTAAAATGATAGTTTTTGATGGTAATGATTTACTAGTAAAAATATTATTAACTTTATCAATAATAACGAATATACTAATAATAATACCTATGTTAATGATAATAATTTTACTAATAATTATGAAATGTTACAAGTACTAATATTAACGAAAATAATAATAATTTGTATCATTCTCAGGATAATAATAATAATCGTATTCATATTGATAATAGTAATACTTATATTGATAGTACTGATAATTATAAGATTTCAATAAAACTACTTTGATTGATTTTTGATTTAGATAACAATAATAGCAATAATATTACTGAATATATAATATCAATACTCTTAATTATGATCATAATAATAATAATCATACTTATTCTATTAATAATAACTCAGTTAATAATAATATTTGAAATAATAATAATAATAATAACAATTAAAATGTTATTAACAATCCTAATAACAATAATAATAATAATAATAATAATAATAATAATAATAATAATAATAATAATAATAATAATAATAATAATAATAATAATAATAATAATAAAATAAGAGTATGCTACCTTAGAAGTTCCCCATTAAAAAGATGCATCAAGCAGGGATCGAACCCGAGACCCCTAGCTAACCCCACACCACCCTTAACCCATTGAGCTGCTGTAACTTTTCTGATATAATCCTATTCGCTATATATATAACCCGTATCTATTATTTCCTATTCTTCTCCTTCCTTTATTCGATCAGAGGCCATCAACCATAGCAAATACAAACTGAATTGTTTTTCAGATTCATGAACTTAACATAAACGATCCATTTGTGGTTGACTTGTATTAACAGTAAACGAAAACAAAAGTAAAAGAAAGAAAGCTGCTGTTGTTTGCGAAGGAAAAAAAAATGAACTTAATCTTTGATTTTGAAATTGGAATGTTTTGAGACCTCACTTCCTTCATAAGATATCTTTCAAATCGTTGTTATAATTTAACTGAATCATCAATTTGAATTAAAACATCAAAACAATTACAAATTTCCCGATGAACAAAAGCTTTGACTTTTTTTAAAAACGACTTTGACTCCCAGATTCACGATCAATACAATGAATTGGGATTTGATACTTTACAAAAAGTTCGAACATAAGAATCCTAACATAACTGCTATTTTAGATTTTGAAAAATCATTTGGATTCGAAATTTTGATTATAAGAGTCACGAACAGAGGTTTATATCGGGTTTTATTATTATTATTTTATTTGTTTTCTTTTGTTTACACAAGGTAGAGTAAGATATAGATATAACGTAAGATTGTTGTTTGCATACAGATATAGTCGACCTAGTTTTTAAATCAGAGAAAAAAAATAACATAAAAATAATAAAGGTAGATGGAGACCTCTAACTTAATTTGTCTGCATTGGGAATTTTGATTTTTGATGTGTACTAGCTCAGACAAAAATGAAAGTTTGATGGTGATGTAAAACAAATTGGGATTCTTTAACTGTTTAATAGTATTAGTAATAACAATAATGATAAAAATAATAATAATATTAATAATGCTAATGATAATAAATAATGATAATTATAATTATAATTATAAAAATAGTTATGATCATGTTAAATATAATAAATGATAATTTTAATTACTAATAATATTTAAATCATATTTAGAATATAATATTAATAATACCTATATTTTTAACTTGTGTTTTGATAAACATACCTTACAAATCTTAGAATTTTAATCATATCAATGATAATAATAATAATAATAATAATAATAATAATAGGGTTAACAATACCAATACTGATATTAACATTTAAAAATATTGAAGGTATGTATAACAATTATATTTAGTTCTATTTTTAACCCGTAATCAAACTTAATATTACATATTATTAATTATGAAATTATAATAACATATATATAACATTAATATTTATATATATTACAATATATATATATATATATATATATATATATATATATATATATATATATATATATATATATATATATATATATATATATATATATATATAACATTAAATATGTATAGAAATTATATATGTTCACATATAGGTTTATTTTAATCATAACTTTATTATTTTATTTATTATCTTTCATATTCAATTGATTTAGATTAAATTGTATCTTATTATTTCAATTTATTGTATATATATTTATGTTTATATTTATTTATTTATATATGTATATCTATACATATACATATTTATTTGTACACATTTGTTCGTGAATCATCGAAAATAGTCAAAAGGTAATTGATTTCATGAATATAGATTTTAAAACTTTCGAGACTCAATATTACAGATTTTGCTTATCGTGTCGGAAACATATAAAGATTAAGGTTTAAATTTGATCGGAAATTTCCGGGTCATCACAGTACCTACCCGTTAAAGAAATTTCGTCCCGAAATTTGAGTGAGGTCGTCATGGCTAACAATAAGAATGTTTTCCTGACGAATATGAGTTGATAAATAGAGTTTTATCACCATTGTAAAATATGGATAAAATAATTCGATTATTCGAAGAGTACGAATGAAGCTATCACCAAAGAGTGAAATAGAAAGTAAAGATTCATCTTAACTTTTGACAGAGTCAGGTTTGAATTCCGAAATTCAGGGAATTTAAAGAAAATCTTCGAAATCTAAAAGATTTTATTCTTCGGCGAATAAGGAAATTAAGATCTCTGTAATTAATGCGAAAATCTGCCTTGATTTCTTTGTCTAGTATTTTCCTATAAATGAACTTCTTCCGTTCCATTACTTTCACCATTCCTATACTTTGTTCCTCTATTCCTACTTCTAAAATATTGGGGAAATGCTCCATCCAGTTCTGATTCTTGATATTTTCCTATCTATGTATCTGTCTTCCTTCTTTTCAATCTTCCACCAGAAAATCTGTTTACTTCTACTATTGCCTTGGAGTGATATTATTCTTAATTATATCGTGTCTTTATATTGCTAATCGTATTTATATCCACGGTTTGTAACTTCTGTGTTGTTATTAGTTTTTATATCTTCCCTTATATTTCAATGTCCCTGCTTCTATCTCCTATAATTATTGTCATCCACAGTTAATGCGCTCTCTTATTTGCTACGATATATACCCCCTTTATATTTTGGAGCTTCATGCTTTGGTTTACTTTTCGCAAGTAACGGTCCAGAATTCATAGGTATGGAGTTTCGAATTATCATAATATACAAGGTAGAAAGGAAAGGTAGTAGCACGATTTGTTTTGTCAAATTACCCGAATCAATGAGAATAGAACTATCAAGAATATATTTTCTTGATATGTTCAGAAGTTAAGCAGAATGAAAGAGTTATGTAACATGGCACATGATGACGTTATAATCTGTGAATCATCACGTTCCATTAGAAACTCAGCATGACTTACTGTAATATAATCACGTTGATCAAGTGTCATTATATTATACTAACTCATGCATCAGTTCCCAACATTACTTCAATAACATTCATATTTTAAACTCGAAAGTTTACAAAATATAGAAACTAACAGTTTCTATATGATGTAACACTGATAGCACAAAGAGATTAATGATTTCAGATAAGAATAGTTATAAAAAATATCTTCAGAAATATGGAGGATATTTATAATGAAAGATACGATAATATCTCGGAATATTTAAGATCAGAGGATGATAGAAACTATTGTCTGCAAGGGTTTAGAGTAAGGAGAAGATATTCACTAAAGATCTTAGCAGACATTGAATCATTTGGATTCTTTGAAGTCAAACTTATTCTTTGTGATTTGTCCACGGCTTTCTTCATAGTTTCGCATAATCTGCTTTTCGGTACTAAATTTTCTATTGAATGTTTCCAATATAATGATACACAGGAAGCACGAAGAGGTATATAATTTGGAACGAGAATATTTATGAAAATATCCTCAGAAATATCGAAGATATTGATGATGATATTTTGGAATTTGTAAGTTCGATGGTTGATGGAGAAAGATTTTCCGCAAGATTTTAACATGACTTCGGAGCAAGATATTCTCTAAAGATTTCAACGGATCTAGATTTACTGGGTTCTATGAATTTAGGGTATGTTACTTGTATTTCTCCTTGGTTTCCTTTATGGTTAGCTCAATCCGCTTTCCAGTTCCAACTTTTCTGAGCTTTTCCAACATACTAATCTTTATCATCAAACTTTCGATGATTATGGTCGTTTACAGTTATCTACAGTTTCTGCTGCTTCATTCAGCTTTTTCAACATTCAGAGTATTGATTTGTGACTGAGTGCTTTTCAGAATTTCAGAATGAGAGATCATAATTCTAAGAGATAAATGTCATATATATAACTGTTGATGTAGATATGCTGTGAGTTTTCAAAGTACTGATTGCTGATCCCCGGTAATTGTTATGGCAGTTCTCGTTATAAGATGCGGATGAGTATATGATAGGGTTTCAATGAATAAATATAATGATTTATCAGAGAGATTTAAGCCAAAAAGCAATGAGGTTGCTAGTACGTCTGCTGGTAATATGGTGGAATATAAAAGAATTCTCCGGTATCAAAAGGGTAATTGTATATATCAGGATTATAGTTAGGTTACCTTAAATGAAAAGTCAAAGTTGACTTGCTGGAGCTGTGACAAAATTGGCTACTTTAAAAAGAGGAATCGCAAAGTTATTTTTGCTAATAAATGTCAAAGGATCTGACGCGGCTACGTGTTAAACTTTTACTCAGTTGTAGAGAGTTTCTCAGGTGCATAACTATATGCATAAATCTTTCCTTCCGTTAATGAAGTGCAGTTGATTCATCCTAACATTTGAGGTGTTTTCAAGAATCATGAAAGGTTTGAACGCAGATTGTAATCGTCAAGATACAATGAGGTTTAAGATGAAATCAAGTGGCAAACTTGAAGAATTGTTTAGTTTCATATATTATAATCAATATTTTAATTCATTTTAATTGTTTAATGTTATTAGTCCACAGTTGATAGTTCACAGTTGACAGTCCAATATTTCATATATAGTTTAATATATAATATTTGAATTAATTAATACGTGTCATGACCCGTATACGTCTCAGACTCGATCACAACTCAAAGTATATATATTATTTGAGAATCAACCTCAACCCTGTATAGAGAACTCGATCATTACTGCATATAGAGTGTCTATGGTGATTCCAAATAATATATATAGATGTGTTGATATGATATGTCAAAACCTTGTATACGTGTCCCGATATTTAAAGTGCGTAAAATAAATAACAGAAATTAAATAACGATAAATAAAGTGCGTAAAGTAAATAACAGAATTTAAATGATGATAAATAAAATTGCGAGAATGTAAATTGCGATAATTAAATTACGATAAATAAACTGCTATAAATAAAATGTAATCAGTTAGCTAGGAACAGTTAGCTAGGATCTTGTTAGCGTGTTTTCTTAACAAAATTTCATATTGTTAATTAGTCTGTTTCTAATCCATTTTTATTGTGTTCATTATTTCTTCATTATGCCACTTGTTGGATTCTGATAGGTCAAAATCCAAATATGTAATTGGATGAATATAGTTATTCTGTGGTGAACGGATTTGTATATCGGTGGATGTAAGTAGGATAGTATATGACTGTTGAAATAGGTTCGAAGAACGTACAATGTAACTTATTAATGTGAAATTTAAATAGTCCTCGGGTATTACCTACCCGTTAAAATATTTTCACCATTAACAGTTTGTACAAGAGAATTTTTAATTACAAATCTTATGAAAACATATATACATATATATTTTCTTCAGATGTATTCATGGATTTAATGAGTTAATATGATATTAAACTCATTTGCTTTTTGGTTGGAACTAGAATAAATAATCTCTAAAACTTTAGAGATTACATATTCGACATGTCGAACGAAGATCATACTCAAAGTACAGATGATAATATTGAAGCATGGATTGTTGATGGCACTGGTGCTGTTATTGATTGTACTGTTGGTGTCGGTGATGTTGCGGAAGCTGGTACATTTTGCACCATATTCTCCGAATTGATTATTCGAGCGCGAAGTTCGTTGACTTATTACTCCAGGATGACTATCGGTCGGAACTAGCGGATGAATATGGTTTAGAATTGTGGATAGAATATGATCGTGGTGAGATATTCGGGAAATGAGGGTGAAAATGATGATTCGAACTGGTTCGCTGATAAGTGCTTCAGGTTCATTGCCAATAGGTAAATTCGGTTGGTGAAAAGGATCACCTTCTTCGCGTCTCCATTGATTAAGTCGACTACGAACTCCTCAGATGAATTGGGGATGGATGATTGGCTGATTCATTCTAGTGACGCTACTTTCGGAGCTTAGGTGAATATCCATGTCAGAATAGCTGTCGGAATAACTATCGGTATAGCTATCGAAATCTGTGGGACTCGAACTGGTTGAGGGATTCATCTCGTACGATTAGATGATGGATTTTTCGATAAGAAATAGATTTTAGGATGTATATTAGTACCCTGCAATACATAACTTACATATGCATATATAATACTAAAATCCCATAAGTTACGGAGAAATCTACGGAAGCTGTCAGGCAAAGGTAACAATAACATATACGCTAAGATATGAATTTATCTATACACAGTCTATGCAATAGATGCAGTAAGACGTGTCTAGACTTTAAGGATGATAAGCAAATAATTTTTTACACTAAATGATAAGCAAAACTTTTGACATGCAGACATGGTCGAAGTCCAGACTCACTAATGCATCTAAACAACTATCAGTTAGACACACTAATGCAAGACCTGGTTCGGTAAGACCACCGCTCTGATACCAACTGTGAAGACCCGTCCTAATCCATCCGGACGAAGTCATCAACCTTTGATTCCAGAGCGATGATCGACTCCAAGTATTGTCCTTAAAACGAGCAAAATGCACAGCGGAAGGTTTCTTTCACACCTGGGAATAAACATGCTTAAAAGTGTCAACCAAAAGGTTGGTGAGTTCATTAGTTTAACATAAATAATCATTTCATAATTTTAATAAACCACAAGATTTCATATTTCCATTTCTCATAAACATACGTCCCATGCATAGAGACAAAAATATCATTCATATGAATTGAACACCTGGTAACCGACATTCACAAAATGCATATAAGAATATCCCCATCATTTCGGGATCCTTCTTCGGACATGATATAAATTTCGAAGTACTAAAGCATCCGGTACTTTGGATGGGGCTTGTTGGGCCCGATAGATCTATCTTTAGGATTCGCGTCAATTAGGGTGTCTGTTCCCTAATTCTTAGATTACCAGACTTAATAAAAAGGGGCATATTCGATTTCGATAATTCAACCATATAATGTAGTTTCAATTACTTGTGTCTATTTCGTAAAATAGTTATAAAAATTGGGCATGTATTCTCAGCCCAAAAATATAAAGGGTAAAAAGGCAAATGAAACTCACCTAATGTATTTTGTAGTAAAAATACATATAACGACATTAAACAACTGAACAATGCAGGGTTGACCTCGGATTCACGAACCTATATCATTTGTATATCTATTAAAACATATAATGGAAATTACATAATTTTATTTATATATTATTTATACATTTGTAGTTATATAGGGTTTACTAAATTCCATTTTAAAACATATACTTTATTTTTATGTATTATATCTTAAGTTATATGTTATATGTATTTACTTTGTATATATACATTTAAAATAATTGATATTTATTCATTTAGTTATATTAATATATTTATGTTTAAAAACAAAAAAAAAAATGAAAGTTTATTATATGTAAGTATTTATTTAAATAACACTAATATGTCTGATATCTAGCTATAAGAAATATTAATATAGTTGTAGCATATGGAATAAGTATATTTTACATACAAAATGTTTATTTGTTAAAATGATAGTTTTTGATGGTAATGATTTACTAGTAAAAATATTATTAACTTTATCAATAATAACGAATATACTAATAATAATACCTATGTTAATGATAATAATTTTACTAATAATTATGAAATGTTACAAGTACTAATATTAACGAAAATAATAATAATTTGTATCATTCTCAGGATAATAATAATAATCGTATTCATATTGATAATAGTAATACTTATATTGATAGTACTGATAATTATAAGATTTCAATAAAACTACTTTGATTGATTTTTGATTTAGATAACAATAATAGCAATAATATTACTGAATATATAATATCAATACTCTTAATTATGATCATAATAATAATAATCATACTTATTCTATTAATAATAACTCAGTTAATAATAATATTTGAAATAATAATAATAATAATAATAACAATTAAAATGTTATTAACAATCCTAATAACAATAATAATAATAATAATAATAATAATAATAATAATAATAATAATAATAATAATAATAATAATAATAATAATAATAATAATAATAATAATAATAATAATAATGATGATGATAAAATAAGAGTATGCTACCTTAGAAGTTCCCCATTAAAAAGATGCATCAAGCAGGGATCGAACCCGAGACCCCTAGCTAACCCCACACCACCCTTAACCCATTGAGCTGCTGTAACTTTTCTGATATAATCCTATTCGCTATATATATAACCCGTATCTATTATTCCCTATTCTTCTCCTTCCTTTATTCGATCAGAGGCCATCAACCTTAGCAAATACAAACTGAATTGTTTTTCAGATTCATGAACTTAACATAAACGATCCATTTGTGGTTGACTTGTATTAACAGCAAACGAAAACAAAAGTAAAAGAAAGAAAGCTGTTGTTGTTTGCAAAGGAAAAAAAAAATGAACTTAATCTTTGATTTTGAAATTGGAATGTTTTGAGACCTCACTTCCTTCATAAGATATCTTTCAAATCGTTGTTAGAATTTAACTAAATCATCAATTTGAATTAAAACATCAAAACAATTACAAATTTCCCGATGAACAAAAGCTTTACTTTTTTTAAAAACGACTTTGACTCCCAGATTCACGATCAATACAATGAATTGGGATTTGATACTTTACAAAAAGTTCGAACATAAGAATCCTAACATAACTGCTATTTTAGATTTTGAAAAATCATTTGGATTCGAATTTTTGATTATAAGAGTCACGAACAGAGGTTTATATCGGGTTTTATTTTTTTTTATTTTTTTTCTTTTGTTTACACAAGGTAGAGTAAGATATAGATATAACGTAAGATTGTTGTTTGCATACAGATATAGTCGACCTAGTTTTTAAATCAGAGAAAAAAAATAACATAAAAATAATAAAGGTAGATGGAGACCTCTAACTTAATTTGTCTGCATTGGGAATTTTGATTTTTGATGTGTACTAGCTCAGACAAAAATGAAAGTTTGATGGTGATGTAAAACAAATTGGGATTCTTTAACTGTTTAATAGTATTAGTAATAACAATAATGATAAAAATAATAATAATATTAATAATGCTAATGATAATAAATAATGATAATTATAATTATAATTATAAAAATAGTTATGATTATGTTAAATATAATAAATGATAATTTTAATTACTAATAATATTTAAATCATATTTAGATTATAATTTTAATAATACCTATATTTTTAACTTGTGTTTTGATAAACATACCTTACAAATCTTAGAATTTTAATCATATCAATGATAATAATAATAATAATAATAATAATAATAATAATAATAATAGGGTTAACAATACCAATACTGATATTAACATTTAAAAATATTGAAGGTATGTATAACAATTATATTTAGTTCTATTTTTAACCCGTAATCAAACTTAATATTACATATTATTAATTATGACATTATAATAACATATATATAACATTAATATTTATATATATTACAATATATATATATATATATATATATATATATATATATATATATATATATATATATATATATATATATATATATTTATATATATAACATTAAATATGTATAGAAATTATATATGTTCGCATATAGGTTTATTTTAATCATAACTTTATTATTTTATTTATTATCTTTCATATTCAATTGATTTAGATTAAATGGTATCTTATTATTTCAATTTATTGTATATATATTTATGTTTATATTTATTTATTTATATATGTATATCTATACATATACATATTTATTTGTACACATTTGTTCGTGAATCATCGAAAATAGTCAAAAGGTAATTGATTTCATGAATATAGATTTCAAAACTTTCGAGACTCAATATTACAGATTTTGCTTATCGCGTCGGAAACATATAAAGATTAAGGTTTAAATTTGATCGGAAATTTCTGGGTCATCACAGATGGTAAGTTTACTGCTAATGTGGTAGGATATATACGTTTCTCCGGTAACGATGACAAAAGGCAACTTATATATCACGGTTATAATAGGGCTAATTCGAATGAAAGTCGGAGTTGATTTGCTGGAGCTGTGACAAAATTGGCTAATTTGGAGAGGGATTGAAAAATTATTTTCGGTAATAACAACGCCAAAGGAGCTAGCACAGATACGTGTTAAACGTTTACTCAGGTTCCGAGTGTTTTCAGGTGCATAACTATATGCATCAATCTTTTCTTCCATAGATGAAGCGCGGTTGGTTGATCCTCTTAATTGAGGTGTTTTCAAGAATCATGAAAAGTTTGAACGCAGATTGTAATCGTCAGGATACAAATGAGGTTTAAAATGAAATAAAGTGGCAAACTTGAAGAAATGTTTAGTTTCATATGTAGTAATCAATATTTTAATTCATTTTAATTGTCCAATGTTAGTAGTCCATAGTTAGTAGTTCACAGTTAATAGTTCAATAATTCATATATAGTTGCGTCGATATGATATGTCAAAACATTGTATACGTGTCCTGATATTTAAAATGCGTAAATAACAGTATTTAAATGACGATAAATAAAGTGCGTAAAATAAATAACAGAAATTAAATGACGATAAATAAAATTGCGAGAATTAAAATTGCGATAAATATATGTAATCAGTTAGCTAGGAACAGTTAGCTGGAAATAGTTAGCGTGGATTCTTAACAAAATTTCTCATAGTTAATTTGTTTGTTTCTAACAAATTTTATTTTTTGTCCAATGTTTTCTTCATTATGCCACTTGTTGGATTCTGATAAGTCAAAATCCAAATATGAAATTGAATGAAAATGGTTATTCTGTGATGAACGGATTCGTATATCTGTGGATGTAAGTAGGATAGTAATTGAATTACGAATCAAGTTTGAAGAATGTACAGTGTAACTTATTAATGTGAAATCTAAATATTCCTCGAGCATTACCTACCCGTTAAAATATTTTCACCATTAACAGTTTGTACAAAGAATTTCTAATTACAATTCTTATGAAAATATATATACATATATATTTTCTTCTGATGTAATAATGGATTTAATGAGTTAATATGATATTAAACTCATTTGGTTTACGGTTAGAACTAGAGTACATAATCTCTAAAACATTAGAGGTTACATAACCATCATGTCGAACGAAGATAAATGATGTAGAACGTCATGTAGAACGATGATTATACTCGAGGTACAGAATGAGATGTTGAGGCATGAGATGTTGAAACTTGAGTTATTAGTGGTACTGGTGTTGATGCTGGTGGTACTGTTGGTGCTAGTGATGTTGCTGAAGCTGGTTTTGCACCATATTCTCCAAATTGATTACTCGGGCGCGAAGCTTGTTGACTTCTTCCATTATTCCGGGATGATTGTCGGTCGAAACGAGCGGATGAATAAGGTTTAGAATTGTGGATAGAATATAATCGTTGTGGGATATCCTGGCAATGAGGGTGAATATGGTGTTTCGGACAGGTTCGCCGGTAAGTGCTTCAGGTTCTTCACCAAGAGATGAATTCGATTGGTGGAAGGAATCGCCTTCTTCGCCTCTCCATTGATTAAGTAGACTACGAACCTATCCTCAATTTATCCAGAATTGATGATGGCTGATTGGTTGATTCATTCCAGTGACGCTGCTTCCGGAGTTTAGGTGGACATCCATGTCGGAATAGCTGTCGGATTCCGAAGAACTTGAAATAGTTGCGAGTTCCATTTCGTACGATTGAATAAGGGATTTTTCGATACGAAATATTTTTTGGCTATCGGATGGTATTCTAATTACATGAATATCTATATATATAGAACAAAGATTTCGTAGATTACGGAGGAATTTACAGAATATGCCAGGCAAAGTTTACAGTAACAGATACGCTAAGATATGAATTAGCAGATACGCTAAGATATGAATTTTGTCTATACACTATTCATGCAATCAATGAAGTAAGATGTGTCTAGACTAAGAATGATAAGCAAGTGATTTTCGACACGAAATGATAAGCAAAACTTTTGACATGCAGACACGGTCGAAGTCCAGACCCACTAATGCATCTAAACAACTATGAGTTAGACACACTAATGCAAGACCTGGTTCGCTAAGACCACCGCTCTGATACCAACTGAAATACAGTGGGGATGCATTCCACTCAGTGCCTTCCTAGCTAACCGCCTGGTGACCACTGAGCGTACCTCAGACACTGATTTTACAGCCCTGCCTCTCGGCAAAGCCAACCATATTCGGACCGCGAGGAGTAAGAGCCAATGCTTCGTCACAGGTAACACTGTGAGAACCCCCTCTACGATTAAGCAGACGACACAGCTTAAACCAACTCTGATACCAACTGAAAGGACCCGTTCATATCGATTATAAACGATTCACAATAGTTGATTACATTGCGAGGTACTTGACCTCTATATGATACATTTTACAAACATTGCATTCATTTTTGAAAGACAACTTTCATTCCATCGAAAGTCGACGGCATGCATACCATTTTATAATATAACCAACTATAAATGACTTAATAAAATTCTTGATGAATTCAACGACTCGAATGCAACGTCTTTTGAAATATATCATGAATGACTCCAAGTAATGTCTCTAAAATGAGCAAATGCACAGAGGAAGATTTCTTTCATACCTGAGAATAAACATGCTTTAAAGTGTCAACTAAAAGGTTGGTGAGTTCATTAGTTTATCATAATTAATCATTTCCAATAATATAATAGACCACAAGTTTATCATAAATAAATACAACTTTGGCTTCTATGGCCTCCAAATAAATAAATAAAACAACATGGCATAAAATTGTTGTAACCAACAATTACAACAATCATACATTGGTCGGGGCATTATGGGCTATGTATGCAATCACAATTTAATAACAACATTATTAAACCTATATATATGGCTTGTCCATAGTTACAATGCATGTGTATAACCATGGATCAAAATAAATAATAAATAATCAACAATTGTCAAAATATAAATTCACAAAGTGAGTTAGTAATATACCTTTGCGAATTGATGTGCACGAGTAGGTTGAAGAGAACCATCTTTGTTAGAGAGAAACTTACGATCAAAAAGTATGGCCGTCTCTTTAGATAGTCCACTACACCTTCAAACAACAAAAATAAATGCTAGTCCAAACCCAAATAACTTATTAATATAAACAATTTATATTAATAAAATAAATAATACTCCGTATGAATATCACTCGAATTGCTATTCAAAAATTGAAAAGAAACAAATGTTTCTTTTTGTCTTGTATGGCAAACACCAAAACCAAAAAGGACTTGTGAGTTTATATTTTCTTTGAAGATTATTTTCGTATTCGATCAGTACTTGTGAACAAACACAAGACACAAAGACTAGATAGTTGATTTGTTATTCTTTTCGTCTTATATCTCCACACCAAAACCAAAAACCAATATCTATTTTCGGAGTATATGGTAAATCGGTTTTTGTATACGCATTTTTTAAAAAAAATAAGAAACAAGATCCAGACCATATATGCATCATATGGTTAAATAGAAGATATGGAGTATAAAGAATTATCGAATTCAACTTGTCTTACAAGTTATAAAATTATTCATTTAATTATAATTAATTAATTCATGTTAATTAATTAATTCATAATTAATTATTTTAACTTATTACTTGAGTAATATATATATATATATATATATATATATATATATATATATATATATATATATATATATATATATATATATATATATATATATCATATATATATATATATATATATATATATATCATATATATATATTTCATTTGACGTCTAAGTGTATATATATGTGTGACCCCAAAAGCTTAAATGAATTTAACCATATAATTATATATTGTACCTTGCACATTAATCCTACACAATACACAACCATGAACCATTCAAACAGCTAAACAATTCCTATTAACACTTAAACCATTCACACAACACCCAACATATCACATATTAAGTCCACCTAATCTTTAAAAATACGTGAAAGTAATGCCCGATACCAATAGTCATCCCAACCTACAACCCACATTCACTTAAAAAAATCACCTGAAATCACCGCTAAATACAAGACCCGTCTTGTATTATATTAGAATTATTAAAATACACACTTAAACGTGAAAGAATATTGACATTTCTATTGCATCGTGAAGAAGGTTCTCTTGCATCATAGTATGACTGCTTTCCTCCTAGAATTTTTTTCCAGTAGTCTTCATGACTTCATTTTTTTGTCAGCGAAATATATATATATATATATATATATATATATATATATATATATATATATATATATATATATATATATATATATATATATATATATATATATATATATATATATATATATATACCGGTGGTACACATGAACAACAATAAGTGAAATGTCTCGCTCTAAAACGTCCTACACAATGGACGATAATTGAAAGAGAGCAATCACACTGAAAATGTAAGAAATAGTACCCAAATACACACCACCAAACCTAAATCTAAAACATATATAAAACCAAATTCGTATCTAACACCGCATCGATGCTACTCAAAAGCCGCACAACTAAAAAGAATGCCTGGCACTCCAGCAGCACCTAACCCGAGGCCTACAAACCATAGAAACCTCTCGTACCCGAAAAAACCTGTATCAACTCCAAACTAGAGAAACACAAGCCCGTCGAATAAGATCAAATCCCCGTTCAAGCATAAAAAAGGACCCCGAGAGAACACTCCAGTAAACATCAATTTTCCGAGGTCAACTAAGTCAACGCACGTTAGCAACGACATCGAGCCCACCCGAATAAACTCGACTACGAGAAAGGTATAAACTAATTAGGAAAGCAACAACCAAACAACGTGAAATGCAGAGTCAAACTAGTAAGAAACCAGACCATCTTCGCTAAATTTCTGAGGACATACAAACCCGCAACCCAAGCGACCAACAACCAACAGGTAGCTTTCGCCGACGACCACCAACAGCAGCCGGCAGCCTTCAGCAGATTCCGACTACTACCACACCGTCGTAGGCTACGGGCAGCCACAAACGGCTGCCAATAGCAACCGGATCACCAGTTGTCGACGACAGCCATTGTAGCCACCGACCAACTGCCACAGCGTCCAGCAGTAACCCCACCCACTAATTGTAGCCACCCACAGCCACCGGACAGTCATCAGCCACTAGCAACCACTCAAGGCCACTAGCAACTGTCGACCGCCCACTATAGCCGTAGTTAGCACACAAGTCACCGGAACCCACTGGATTTCAACACAAATTAAGCAACAACAATCACCGGTCACCACCACAACCTAACCACAAATTGAAACTGTAATAATACCTTAATGATTGTAGAATTCTTTTAGAGGAATTCGTCGCCTACAACCGCAAAAAGAAGGAATGACAGAAACCATGAGCGGGGAGGATAATACCGGCGAGTAGATCGAACCCGACAACACCCCAAAAACAACACAAAACCCAGATCCCGAAGTACAAAACCCGGAATCGTCTCCTGAATGTCGTGGAGGACCGGAGAAGCTGAACAGACACGATTAATGTCGGAGTAGGAACGTAGGTTGCTTATTATTAAAACCGAAAGCGAAAAAATCCGAAACCACCGGCAATGTGACGACCCGGAAATTTTTGATCAAATTTAAACTTGATCCTTAACTGATTTCGACACGATAAGCGAAGTCTGTAATGTTGAGTCTTAAAAATTTTGAACTGATTTCATATATGCAAATTACCCTTTTTCTAATCCCAACGATTCACGAACAGTTGTTATAAATAAATATGTACATATATGTATATATCATTGAATATAAGTATAAGTATATATAATAACTAGAAATAAGAAAATACAATTTAATCATTAGAATTAAAGATATAAAATAAATATACAAAATAAATTAATGAATATAAGTATTATTAAAATTTATGTATGATTATTATTGTTATTACCTTTATTATTATTATTATTATTATTATTATTAATATTATTATTATTATTATTATTATTATTATTATTATTATTATTATTATTATTATTATTATTATTATTATTATTATTATTATTATTTTTATTATTATTAATAATATTAAAAATATTTTATTTATTTATATAATTAAGAATGATTAATATTAATTTAGTATTAATTATATATAGATTATGAATCTGATAGTACGATTTCCCCATCCCTGTCTCTTTTCTTTATATTTTTTTATTTTTGTTTTCTGTTAAGCTCGTGACTCCCAATCAATATCTTCATGACTGTTACAATCAATCTGTGGAATACATCATCAATTTCATCTATTATTGTCATTCGTTACTATTATTAAGGGAAGAGAGAAAATCAATGAAACAAATCATATTCTTCATATTTTTCATTTATTCAAACCCGAACCTGCTGCATCCTGATTGTTATCTTATCCGTATTCAATCAATCACAAGATCAACCATAACCACCTTAAGTATTTTCTCTTTCTTTCTGCTTCTCTTTTTTGCTTCAGTCCTGTGCGACTAATAAAGACCATCAACCAAAATCACAACCACCCCATAATGGAAATTCCCTTATAGCTTACACTTGTCGATATGTACACTTCTGTTTTGGGCACTGGTTCGTTGATCACAACAACACACAACCCTACCACCATCATTGACCTACTACTAGTTATCTTCCTGTTTTGGTTCACTATAATCATCATCTTTGAAAACCTTCTATCAATGACCGATATACTCCTTGCCTTGTTGTTCGAAAACCCACTTTGTAGAGCCGTCAACCGCCACCCTATCACCACCTTTCTTCATAACCAACCACCACAGTGACTTCCTAACAACACCACTACCATAACAACCGCCAACCTCCACCATGTTTTGTTTACTGTCTCTCTTCTAATCGACCATAAGCCACAACCACTACAACAGGCTAATCCGCCACCCTTTTACTGCATAAAACAACGGCCCAAAAAAGCTGTTACTGCTGTAAATCACAAAATATTTGCTGCGTTCTCCCTCTCTATTACAAAACAATAATTAACGAAGGCGAAGGTGAGTGAATGATAGTGATGATGATACTTTAAAAGGTGATATAAATGAAACGGTGGAAGATTATATTCACAATTTATATATTGGCAACTTAGATGTATAAAAGATTAAACAAAGCCTTTCCATTATACTTGTGGGGCGAAGAGGAGCTTTATGGCCGACAAAGTAGAAAATACCACTTGCAAGTGAATCAAGTTCTTTATATGGCAAACGTTTTAAACTTGGGGACATGAACTTGTTTACTACAACTTGGGTTGTATATTCTATTGTTATGGGGCCAAGAGAAGATGATTATGCGTATAAAAGAAAGATTTTAAATTGAAGTGGGGATTTAAATTATGAGCAATCAATAAGTGGGACGTTGGTAGGATTGAGCCTTTTGTTTATGTCGGTTCATGGGACCGCGGAATTTTGGCCACGCAGATGATGATGGTGGATGATGAAACGATAGATGATGATAATTGATAGAGAATTTGGATTGAGCTGCTCCTTTATTTTTCTGTCAAACCCTAATAACCTCACTTGCTATGATTCGTTTCATTTTTTTTATTTTAAACCGTAAACCCTTTGGGTTATGAAACAAGCTGGGTCATTAAACTATGAAGTGGGCCGAAATAGAATTGGATTCGGGGGACATGTGGTTGGGCCGAGATCATCATATGCTTCTGTTGTTGTCCGATGTAAGAAGATGGAGGAAACAGGCGTTTAAGGGTTAAATAAATTTAGAAGTCATTTTAATCAGAAAAACACGTAACAGTTGGGTGGTTAGGGATGTTATCGTTCAACGAGAAGTCTTGAGTTCGAGCCCGGACAGTGGCGTTTTATTTTTAAGAGCTTATTTCTTCAAAGGTTGTACACTTTTAATTATTATTATTATTATTATTATTATTATTATTATTATTATTATTATTATTATTATTATTATTATTATTATTATTATTATTAATCATTATCATTAATATTATTATTACTATTATCATTATTATGAAAATAAGTATTAACATTATCATTATTATTAATTAGATATTTTATTTTAGTAAATTTACAGTATTAGTAAAAATTAGCATCTTTATCATTATTAATATTATTATCTTAATTAGTATTATTATTAATCATTATTAATATTAGGTATTATTATCAACATTACTGTTTATTATAAAAATAAAATAACTTATTATTAATATTACCATTATCAAGAATTCTATATATTATTATCATTATTTTTACTATCAATACTAGTATATATTATTATTATTATTATTATTATTATTATTATTTATTAGTAAATCAATATTTTTAAAACCATCATACCAACAAATAAATATTATGTATATTAAATATATGTATTACATAAGCATACTAACATTATACATAAAATAATGTTTAACTAATACAATATTATAACGTTAATTGAATTATATATCAAATAAGTATTATAACATGTTATAAGTATTAATAAAATATATATACGAATATGAATCTTAATACATAACAAAGTAAATATAAAGTTGTTCGATTACCATTATATGTGTTAATATATATATAAATGATATAGGTTCGTGAATCTGAGGCCAACCCTACAATTGTTCAATGTCGTCATATGTATTTTTACTACAAAATACAGTATTGTGAGTTTCATTTTCTCCCCTTTTAAATGCTTTTGCAATATATATTTTTGGGACTGAGAATACATGTGCTGCTTCTATAAATGTTTGACGAAATAGACACAAGTATTCAAAAATTACATTCTATGGTTGGATTATCGAAATCGAATATGCCCCTTTTTAGCTTGGTAGCCTAAGAATTAGGTAAATGGCCCCTAATTGACGCGAATCCTAAAGATAGATCTATGAACCTTGACATGTCCCATTCGGGTTACGAATGCTTTAGTACTTCGATTATCATGTCCGATGAGAGTCCCGGAATGATGGGGATATTCTATATGCATCCTGTTAGTTCAGTTATCAAATGTTCACCATATGAATGATTTTTATTTCTATGCCGTGCGAAATGCTTGATATGAGATTATGTTTATAAGAAATGGAAATAAAAATCTTGTGGTCTATTAAATTATGAAAATGATTGATTACAATAAACTAATGAACTCACCAACCTTTTGGTTGACACTTTAAAGCATGTTTATTCTCATGTATGAAAGAAATCTTCCGCTGTGCATTTGCTCATCTTAGAGATATTATTTGGAGTCATTCATGACATATTTCAAAGATGTTGCATTCGAGTCATTGAGTTCATCAAGAATATTATCAAGTCATTTATACTTTAGATATATTATGAAATGGTATGCATGCCTGTCAACTTCCGATGAAATGAAAGTTTGTCTTTTAAAAACGAATGCAATGTTTGTAAAATGTTTCATATAGAGGTCAAGTACCTCGTGATATAATCAACTGTTGTGAATCGTTTATAATCGATATGAACGGGACATTTCAGGCAAGATGCCGGTGGTCGGAAAGCAAAGCCGCAGAAGAGCCACAAAATGCCGAAGGTTGAAGGATCTAGAAGAAAGTGAGATGGCAGTTGAAGACAAAGAACTGATGAAGAAGGGTTGGGGTTTTAGTACAGAGAGCATATTTTTTTCAGAGAGAGAGAGTTGTTCTTCATGCCTTTATACATGCGCCAGTTATTGTGACATTTATGAATATTGAAGCTGGTATATTGTGAAAAATGGGGATATTGATCCTCGAATGGCCAAGAATTTCATATATGAAAAATCTACATTAAAATTGAACACTGAATGAAATTTATTTTTGTATATCTAATCAATATTTGATAGAAATAATTCAAATAAATAGATTGAAGTCGTGATTTTTTTATTTTTTTATCCAGCTATATTTCGTAAGAATGCATTCAACGTTTTTACACTAATTAGTTCATAAACACGTAGCTTATAAAATTTACTTTGAATAATTATGACTTTTTTAACGATAATGGCTTCATCCAATTTTTTGTCTACAGCTCATTTTATTTACTGATAATAGAAAAGTAAAAGGATTTGGATTCTTCTAGTCAGGTGTAACTAACCCCTTGTGTGATTTTCAATGAACTAAATATGTTGATGTGCAAGTTGACGAGATGATGTGCAAGTTGGCGGCCGAACCAGTTCAAGCAACTTTAATTAACTCAAGTGATCCGACTAAGGATAGGGCTAAAACTAGAAAGCAAAAGAAAATGAAAAAGAATAAAATGGTTCAAGGCGCCGAAAGAGAAAAATTTAGAGAATTCATCAAGGATGCTTGATGTTCGGAATCGTTGGTTTCGTGGTTGTACGCTCTTTGTGTAATATAGATGGTTTCTAGTCTCGTGCTCGTCTCGTAGATTGGTTACTCTCTATTTGTCTCTTGTAATTTATGTTGTCTTTTTAGAGTCGTGAGCTTCAGTTTAGTTTCTGGTTTGTTTAGCTCGGTAGTTCTATCTCTTGTATGTTTAAAATGGTTTTCATCTTTTAATTGAAATCCTTTTCAATTTATAGAAGTTCTCCGTTTTTCGCCAAAAAAAAAAAGGCTAAATATGTTGATTTTATGAACTTTTTGTAGCCAAGGAAGCTACATGAACTTTCAGGTTTCACTCGCAAATTTACGGATTTTAAACTAGCAACTTGTTGATGGTAAAACTTATACATGAATTTTAACCTCTTACACATATTTATGGTTGCCTAAATGCCTTAAACCAATGCTAAATTAACTAGCACCAAGATCAGTTTTTATGATCACGTTACTAATCTCTTTTCTTAATTACTATACAGTAATTTATATCTCAGTGGTAAAACTATTTATGTTTCCCAATTTCACACAAATGCCTACAAAATCTCAAAGCATTCCTTCTCATTATCAGCTGATAATCAAGGAACAACTATTTTCAAAACTCTATTATTATATCCTCTCATAATATGATATATATCGTAGAAAACTGTCACCAACCAGTTACACAAATGCTACTACTACTACTACTACTACATACATGCTAAAATCAAACCTTGCAGTTGCTGCATCACCCAACAAATGCTGCATCACGATATATGAATTACAGTAAAACTCAACTTCCGAGAGTGCACCACCCACTAGAAATGCAGAAGTTGGTCAGCACTGGAAATAGACTTCTCCATCAACTGACTCCAAATATGTTCTGCCAGAAAAGAAAATAATACAACAATTATTACATGTATGATCGGGGGAAGTTTTGTTATTTAAGCATTCATCATGAAATATTACAACGTGTTTAAACACTAGATTGCCCAAGACTACCACAAAAAAATTACTATATGACTCCACGTATAGTTCAAGGGAATTGTTCAATAACTTGTACCCATCTAACATGACAAGATACGAAACCTTCGCGGTTGTTGCATCTATACATTGATTGATATTTGTGGTAATCAGAAAAACTGACAAATATCTGATTTGAAATTCAAAAAGTTCCCAAACAGGAAAGAATTTCATGGGCAAGGTCTACCTTACAAGTCAACCTTGTGATATTAGACAATCAATTTGTTTTTGTGGTATATGTCAAAAGGGAAGTGGTGTAAGGATCACCTCCCTATTATTTATAAAAGATAAATGTCACAAATATTACAGTTAGCAGTACCAGAATGATTCTCCCCGGGATATAAGGTTATAATAAATGACCTACTGATCACTAAAAAAAAACTACCTTTTACCTTTAAGCATTAAACAGGAACACCTTAATTCCTGCTTTAAACGTGCAGTCCCTATAAATCTAACTATGTACAGTGTTCAGAATTTACAGAAATAATAAATAGCAGTTCTTTGTTTAGACATGTGTCTAAATTACTCCCTGTTGGATATGTCAGCACTTCACAAATATATAAAAAAAAAAATATATAGAAATGCTGCAACTGGCTAGAGGTGAGTTGAGTTACTACCTATTATGAGCTGCAACTGTTATGACATTGTAAACAGAGTGCAAGTTGCATGATATGGCAGGTTCTCATCTGCCAATATACAATATCCTATTCACTATTATTCAAAGGTGTTTTTCTTTTCCAAGTAACCTTGTATCGATCCTCACCTCCAATAAAAATATGCAATCATAATCGATCAACATTTTTTGAATAATAAAAGTGTCTATATTATCTTACAACAAAATTGTAAGACAAGTCTAAAATATTACATTTAGGGAAAACTGTATTGTATTTTCATCTTGTTACGAATGAAATAGAACTAGAATATAATTGAATGGCCATTGTAAAATGCGGAAGGGCAAAAGAAAAACAGTCTTTAAACAGTATGAGCCTGTAACTGTAGTCTACCACAAATGGTTTAGTGGTTTATTAAAAGAAATAGGGTAGAGAAAGATGGGAATTTTATTGTTACAAACCATTAGAAGAAAAAATTCAAAAAACAAAATCTGACAGACATTTCGGATTACATATAGGAAGCAAGCACAACTAGCAGGATTGATGAACTTAAGGTATATGTCTAGGAACCACATATGCGCTCATTGTGCTATACAAATGGCGGGTTTGACAAGAATAACTGAATATTTTCTTCTAGATTTAACTCTTTGTTTGCTATCACTATCAATTTAGTGTGGTTCTGATCAGCTTTTTCGTTTTCAGTTCTAGCCAACACAGAGTATTCAAAATAAAAAGAGAAAAAATTAAAAAATTAAAAAACTCGATCTATAAGAAATGATTATGGGAATAATTGAGCTAACCTTCATGCTAATCCTAAGCTTTCAAGCTTGTCGCAATGCGGAGTTGGCACATTTCTGCTCCATGAACGCCTCTGGAGTTCAACATGACAATAACGCCAGAGCATATTTTTGTAGTCTTTAATAACATTACTCTCAATGTTACTCCTTGATGGCGTACCAACCGGATATTTCTGATCAAAATCGGGTGATTTCACATAAAATTCCACTCCATATTCCTTAGTCACCTGCGAGAACTGATAAGTATAGTTCCTTTGCAATGAATATTCCGGCTCTGAAAACGGAAGACAAGCAAGCAATACGATTATCAAAAACGGTAACAACTGAAGCAGCAGTATCATATTAGGCCCGGTCCCACTCCCAGTATCCTCCCTTGTCTGACCACCCGCAGCTGCCCTTCTGGTTCTGTACATATTAGCCGTACGAAACATATCACCTTGACTAAAAAATGATCTAAAGATCTCGTCAGCATCAAACTCATCTTCAAACATATTGTGTCCTGTTCTTCTTCTTCGTCTCATAGCATTAAACTGCTGACTGTACTCGTCTCCCTCAGCCACACCTGTTTGATCATACTGTCTTCTAGACCCTTCATCACTTAAACACTTGAATGCTTTACCAACTTTCTTAAAAGCCTCTTCAGATCCAGGGGCTTTGTTTTTGTCAGGATGAACCTTCAACGATAACTTCCTGTACGCCTTTTTAACTTCCTCAACCGAACAACTTTTACCAATGCCCAAAATCTCATAATAATCAGTGTTTCTTTTAATTTTACGAACCAATTCAACATGCTCCTCAGTATAACTAGGCTCCCCATTCATACCATTAACCGGTTTAGCATTCCCAGGAGTACTTGACACATGAGTTCTACCATTAGACGCAGTATGATTTGCAGAATCAAGATCTTTACATGCTGCTAACAGATCATCCACACATAAATTGTGATTCAACCGTTGTGCCATGCCAATAAACTTGATAGCACGTGCCTTGTTTCCAGATGCAATAGCCTCTTTTGCAATGCCAACACATTTAACCGCCTCATCTTTATTACCATCCATGATAATAGTCAATAAACCTCAGTCTAACACTCAGAGAGTTGCTGAACCAGAATATTCACCCATACACCAACCTTCTTACCTTCACTAAGAAAAAATAAAAAAAAAAAAAAAAAAAAAATCAAAATTAGGGTTTCCTGAGCAATCACATAAATCAAAGCTAGGTAGAGCGCAATCACATAAAAAAAAAATCAAAATTCGTTGGGTTAAAAACTAGTAGTATCAATTGTTAAACTCCGACAAACATAAATAAGATTAATTGGTTCAGCGTGGTGCAAATTACATAGATCATCAAGGATATTGAAACACAGATCGTGACTGAAATTGAAATAAATAATACATAATTCTAGTAAATTAGGTATTATTAGAACAGGAAATATGATCAAAGCATAGCGATTGATACATGATGATATAGAAGCAATATTCAAGTTGCAATCATCACTGTTTAATAAGATCGATACTGAAGGTGAAAATCAACTAACCTTTACGTATGGATGAAAATCGGATAATGATGGAATTTTGAGATCTCCGCTAACCTAAAAAAATATATATATATATATATATATAACAATAATAATAATAATAATAATAATAATAATCAGTAAGTAATGATAATTTTTATTATTATTGGCAGCAGTGATTTTGTTCTACAGTTGTTGTCATCCATAGTCATCAACGGAGGAGGTATACCACTAAGGTTTCTTTCATTTGCTTCGTATGGATGTTTTGGTCCTTCTAATTTATATAATTATCATATTTACCCCATAATATTGGTTTTATATTTAAAGTGGACCACTATAAAAATAAAATAACAGTCACGTAACAACATTTGTGAAAAATCGAGCACCAACATTTCGTTCCGTTAACAAATCTATATATTTCGACCGAAGTAAATGCAGAATCTTTGCTTTTTGACTATATTTTTTAAATACTGGTTCTGATTTAGTTGACCCAATAATAGAACCACAAAAAAGAGCAAATCGTTTGTATTTAAAGGACATGATCGAAAGAAGGTCAATAGTCGAGAAAATGATTGCAACTGTGTTAAAAGTCGAGCAAGACGTTTTAATGGAATCATAGAAAATATTCAATTGATTGAAATTTCACCGGGTATAAGGGCATTCATGCGAGTGACTGATGATGGTCTTAAACTAAGCAGCAACAACAACAACAAAACCCAATACTACATAAGTGGTGTATGGGGGAGGTGAGATGTAGACAATCCTTCCCCTATCCGAGAATAAAGACAAGTCATTTCTCCACCTAGAGTGAATACACTCTCAAAAGTAGAGAAAGTCATCCCTCTCTCTATTCGACAGATAGAGAGATTGCTTCCGAGTGGACCTCCGGCCAATAAGTAGGAAAAAATTTTAAAAAATAAAATTGAGACGCCATGAAAATGGTAAAATCAAATTTCCATGGGTTTTAAATCCTGCCTGAAATTTAATTTAGGCTCTAAGAGTAAGTCAAGTCGCCAATAAATCGACGCTTGCTTTCAACTCAATAACTAGAGCCGTATGTCTTAAACTAAGCAAGTTGATGGATTTTTAGTCTCGAAAAAGTTTATTCAACTATGGAAGGATCTATCCGCAATCTCATTGGATAGGAAGCACTCGGATCATTGTCCAATTGCTCTTCAAGATAAACTAATAAATTTTGGCCCGAAACCTTTCAAGATATTGATGAATGGTTGGAAATTGAAGGCGTGGATAAGATAATATTGGAAGTGTGGAATGAAAAGATGATGGGTAATAGGAAAGACTGTTTATCTCTAAACAAAATGAAAAAGTCAAGGAAGTCTTAAGGGAATGGAGTAAATAGAAATTTGGTAAATCTTGATCGTTGATCAATCCTAGATTAGAACTTAATCTAATCAAAGAATTGAGTGCAATAAGGGGTGGATTGTGGTGTTGGTAATGTTTATGAGACCTTATGATCGTCTTTCACTTAGCATCAATTGATCAATCACCATGTCCCGGTCTTGATCTAATTACCTTAGCCAAATTATGATTGATCCTCGGGCAAAGTCACGAGTGAATCACAAAGGTCAGAATAATTGCACAGAATCAACAACCTAAAATGAGAGGCCAAACTCCTTATTTATAGGTGAGGGTCATGCCTCTAGGAGTGCACATTTGATCCTTGCACATACTTGCTCACTTGTGCGGATTCTTGCACACTTGTGCAGATTCTTTGAACACATTATGTGCTGAAAGATTGCACAACTATATGCTGAAAGATTGCACAATTCCGCACTTATCCTTTGCACGCGCAATGTGCTGAAACATTGCACAATTTCGCTGAAACATTGTACAATTCTGCTGAAACATTGCACAATCCTTGTGCAATGCGCAAGGTAGTGCTATGTGTGATAGCCCGTCCTAATCCACCTGGACGAAGTCATCAATATTTGGTCCCATTGCGAGGTATTGTCCAAAATATGCCATGAACGACTCCAGGTAATATCTTTAAAATGAGCAAATGCACAGCGGAAGATTTCTTTCATACCTGAGAATAAACATGCTTTAAAGTATCAACCAAAAGGTTGGTGAGTTCATAGGTTTATCATAAAAATCATTTCCATAATTTTAATAGACCACAAGATTTCATTTTTTCATAAATATACATCTCATATCAGGCATTTCGCAAACTGCATAGAGATAAAAATCATTCATATGGTGAACACCTGTTAACCGACCTTAACAAGATGCATATAGAATATCCCTATCATTCCGGGACTCTCATCGGACATGATAAATTCGAAGTACTAAAGCATCCGTAACCCGGATGGGGCTCGTTGGGCCCGATAGATCTATCTTTAGGATTCACGTCAATTAGGGTGTCTGTTCCCTAATTCTTAGATTACCAGACTAAAAAGGGGCATATTCGGTTTGATAATCCAGCCATAGAATGTAGTTTCAATTACTTGTGTCTATTTCGTAAAACAATTATAAAAGAGTGCATGTATTCTCAGTCCTAAAAGTATAAATTGCAAAAGCATTTAAAAAGGGAGCAAATGAAACTCACTATACGATATTTTGTAGTAAAAATATGCATACGACGGAACTGAACAATGCAAGGTTGGCCTCGGATTCACGAACCTATATCAATTATATATATTAAAACATATAACCGTAATCGAACAAATTTATATATATCTAGTTATGTATTTAGATTAATATTTATATATAATTTTATTAATACTTATAATATATATATTATATTGTTTATTTGATATATAGTTTAATTAACATTATATCAATATAAATAATATTATATTAGTTAAAACATAATATTATGTATTATTAGTATACTTATGTAATAAATATAAATTTATATATACATATCTTCTGTTTGCAAAAATCTATAATTGTAATAATACTAGGTTAAGGATAATAATATTAATAATGATAGTAATAATAGTAATAATAATAACACAAATGTAAATTTTAAAATGATAATTTTAATAAAGATAATGATAAGAAAATAATAATTTTATTAAAAATGTTAATTTCAATGATAATACTAAAATAATGATAACAATACTAATATTAAGATTTAATAATGATATTGATAACATTAGTCATTTTATTGGTAGTAATAATAATATCACAATTAAAATAAGGTAATATTAATAAATATATTAATAACAATGATAATAATAATATTAGTAATAATAATAATAATAATAATAATAATAATAATAATAATAATAATAATAATAATAATAATAATAATAATAATAATAATAATAAATGATAATTAATACTTATATTAGTGATAAAATTATGTTTTTAATGATAATAATAACAATGAAATAATAATAATACAAATAGGAAAAGAAGACTACCTTTAAACAAGCTAAAAAAAATAAATGTCTCAGCCTAGGCTCGAACCCGCGACCTCCCAATACCCAACACCACATCAAACCGCCGTTCCACGTCTATTTTCTGATAAGACTGGAAGACAAATTTTATTTAAACCCGTTTGGCCGAACCTTCTTCGGCCCAACAGCAGGAAAGATCACGGCCCAACAACAATTTTTTTTACTGACCCAAGTAGAAGATAACAGCCCAACAACCAATTTAATTTCGGCCCAATCAGAGATCCTGGAAGTCACGAAGCAAAGTCGACAGAAATAAAAAAATCAAAAGGGTTTCGGTTCTTTTAAACTCAGCCGACAAACCCGATGGTATTGAATGTGTATCGTAGCAGTAGACAACTAAGGGGGTTCCTGGGTTTGTTTAAATTTGACTCGAATGGTTTTTGATTATTAGTTCAATAGGAAACAACAACCGTTAATCACAATCATCATCTTATCTATAGATTCTATTATATCTCTAAATTGATGATGTCATAATTAGGATTTATCAAAGCTTAAAAAAATTCATAAATAAAAAGAAAAAACTCTAAGTTAGCAATGATGATGTCATTAAAATTAATTAATTAATTTTTTTTAAAATTAACAATAAAAAAACGTAATCCCTTTCAGTGTTTATATTATGTAACCCTAATCTAAAATCCTCACAACAATTCTTCTCTAATATTTTCTTCATTCGATTATTTCCTATAATTAAGGTTTGTAAATACGCTATGGATGTTGAACAGAGTAATGCATTAATACTAACGAAGATTTCAAAGACTCATAGAATTCAAGTTTCTAACACTAAAAAACCATTCCTTTATGACGTCAATCTCGCTAAGGTTAGGGTTTCTTCTTAATCACTTTTGTTAGATTGGAGTGTAATTTGATACTAATTGGTTGTTTCTAATCGTTTCTATATTATGTTTTAGTCAAATTTGATCTCAATTGTGATAATTTTGTAGTTTTTCATGTTGCTTTGAGTTGTACAACACCGTCCTTTGTTTCGACTGTTATTCTTCCATCTATAGCATGTAAACATATATTTGAAGTAAAAATCTAATTCATGGAGTAATAGTCAAATGTTTGCAAACGATTCATCCCACTTCTTCACCAATCTTCTTTTGGTCTTCTTTCACATCCGTGACTTCAGAAATTTTAACTAGGTAACTTTTTCATGTTCAAGGTTTATTTATTTTTATTTTTTTATTTTTTGGAAAGCAATCAAGATTTTGTTTCAGATCAAAAGAAAACAGAAGCATGTTTGATTGATACAACCAATTTTCGTAGGTAGTGAAATAGATTTTTACAGCCAATTTTCGTAGGCAAGTGAAACGGATTTTACAACCAATTTTCGTAGGTAGTGAAATACATTTTTAATTCTGGGTTTGAAATAATATAGTAACTAACAAAGAGATTTATTGGGTGTTTTTATTGGTATTTATCAATTCTGTTAGCCGGTTTATTTTAAGTATATTGATATTGTTATTGAATTTAGTTGATTAGTAGCAGCATGACATGTTAAATCTATTTTACGAATTGATTTTGTGTTATAATTAAAGTGTTTATTTTTATATAAGTTGCAGTTCAAGCTATAGTATATTTAGTACTAATGAGCAAAATTGTGCATCAATTCAGTAATAGCTTTGTGGAAATTTTATGATAGTGGTGTTGGTGAAGCTGCGATTTCAACATAGTTTCAAGTTTTGTAGCTGATATGTTGAACTTTTACGACATTACTTTAGTTTCCTTGAAAATGTTCAAGCTCTACGGATGAATAAAGTGCAAGACACAATATCAAGACATATCTTTCAAACCCTATCTTGAGTATCTACATAATGGAAAAAGTTCTTTGTTATATAATGCTCACTAAACAAACAAATTTTAAGCTTAATGGAGATGTGAAATATGACATGCTTTTGCATACAAAGGTCAGGGTACAGCTACTTGCCGTTTCTGATATATTACCATTTTTTTGTGTTATGCTTGAACTTAGTTATGATATTTTTATATGCGTCGATAGTTTTCTTTGTTGAGGTTTTACCAACTATTTGGTAGGTTTTGACAAAATATAAGGTACTTATATAAACATTATATTAAAACGTGTTTTAATGATTTTTTATGGCAAGTCATATATCACTAGATGTTCAACATTCATACATGTGATGTTTTTATAATAGATATCTATTAGTATTAGTTCAGGTGGGTTGTTTGATTTAATATGCTTAGATTTTATTATCTATTAAGTCATGAGTGCTGTTGTATATGATTGATTCATAATAGATATCTTATAATGATTGATTCAGGGTCATATCTAATACACTTTCAGCTCCGTAAGAGGCGGATGTTTGACAGATCAAATCAGAAATTTATGAAGGCTTTTCACATATGTTTTGTCTTGAATTTATTCAGGTACCACTCTTTTAATGCTTTATTATGTTTTTTCATTAGTTATAGTTATTGGCATTTCATCACAATTTTCTCTTATTAGCAATTATCTCTTAATGCACGAAAGTGCTTATTGTGGCTCTTTAAGTACTTACATGATTGTTTTAACGCTACAATTAAGAGTTGTGATCAATTTGTATAAAAACTTATGTACATCTAATTGTTTTCAAACTCTACAAGTAATCATAGGAAAGTTACTATATAACTAAAAGTTATGTATAAAACTGTTACACTTGCTAATAACCATATATATAGTAACTATATGATGTGATCATTCAACAGTCCCGTTTCATAATAATCAATTTTAAAAAAAGTTTTATGCCACTTCTAAATACATTCGGAATTTTGTTGACCCATTTGACCAGTTTCAATGTGTTTTATGATGAACATAGGGTCAATTAATATCTTACTTAAGATTGCTTTCTACTCCTGTCTTTAGTCAGCTATACGTTGTACACGTTTATCTTGAAAGTAAATGTAATAAGGGATTGAATGTAATTACATGTTTCACTGATATACCTAAATACTTAAATGTTAGTAGTACCACACACAATATAGTTTAGAAGAAAGTGTTGTATTTGTATTGTTCATTTTAGCATATTGTGTTTCTATAATGTTATTTTGTAACATTTTTTTTGGGATGATATATAATTTTTTTTTTAAAATCTTTAAGTAAACTCGTGATTTCACGGGTCATTAAACTAGTTCTTCCTGTAATCATAATTATCTCAACCATCATTAATATTATTATCATCTTTTTATCGTTAATCATCAAAAGGGGTTGTAGCAATAGTAGGAATGACGAAAATAAAAAGACGGCGAGAAAGGTGGGTTTCGAATAAAAAGAAATAGAAAATAGAAGTAGTTGCAGGGTGTGTTTGGGTTATGTTTCAAAAACAGAAAAACAGAAACGATATATTAACAAATGGGTCTCAGTTTTTTGGTTGCAAACTAATGGAAGTAGCATCATGTTATATTCTCGAAAACTAAGCAAATGGGTGTGGATGGTATTTGGTTTGTTTTATTCGATTAACACAGAGATTTGCAGCGGTTTGATCTTGGGTTTATGAAGTTATTTGGAGATGGTGATTTCATGATGTGTTGTGATGGTTTGAGCTTGAACAGAAACAAGATAGTATTGGTCGTAACAGTAGCACAACTATGATTTTTGGCTTCGGTTTTGCATCAGTTTGAGGGTGATTCGTGATGGTCATGGAACCGTAACAGGAATAGAATGGTAGCAGAAAAATGGGGGCTGCAGTCCTCGAAAGTAGTTGCAGGTTATGGGTTTATGATGAAGGTGCCATGGTGTTCGATGATCATGGTGGTTTGGAGGTGAGGGTGATCGGTGTAAGGTTATCGATGGTAGTTAGGGTGGTGGTTCTTGGTGGATCATGATGGTTGTGACCGGTTGTGATGGTTGCGAGAGTGTCAAGATGATGGTTAGCCGAATTTTGTGGTTTACGGTGATTGATCGAGGGATGAGAAAGATGAATGTTAATATGGGTGTGATAAGCCTATATATAACCATATACTCTATATATCAAGAAGTGGACAGATACAACTTTTAATATTATAATATATTTTATTAATAATTCATATTGTTAATGGAAATGAAACAGTTCAGCCGTCTGACATTTGGAGTGTTGTTACCGACAGTTTTCACAGATTATTATTTCGTACCCCGTGGTTACTTAGTGGCGGACTAAAAGTACTCAGATAAATTCCAAATTTTTAATTTAAATATATTTATTTATTTTAGTCATTAAGGTATAAAAATTTGATTATTAACTACTAAATAAAAATTACATCACTGTCCTCGTTCGATTCCAAGTAAAATATAAAAAGTGTTCAAATTTAACAATTAGCTCATAAATACATTTTTAATAAGCCTATAATTTATAAAACTCATTTTCGGACCACCTTTTATTTTAAAATTATATAAGTTTGAATTTAACTTGCTTAATATCACTCGGGACATCAACGAGTATTACAATAATTTAATATTTATTTTTAATATACTTATTCATATATATAGATATAATTTAAATAATAATTATTAAAATATCCTATTTTTATTTTATTAATTTTAATAACAACAACATATAATACTTCAAATTATATTTCAAATTATTATTTATATATATATACACATATCTATTTACAATTAATTGTTCGTGAATCGTCGGGAATGGTCGAAGGTCAATCGAACATGTCAAAATTTTTGAGACTCAACCTAACAGACTTTGCTTATCGTGTCAAAAATATCAAATCGTATCGAGAGTTTGGTTTAAAATTAGTCGAAATTTTCCGGGTCGTCACACTATGCGCACTATCAAGTCCCCCAAGTTCGGTATTATATGCTAAAGATATATAATGTCGAACTTGTAAGTATGCCATCATAGGCAATAAAGCTATGAGGAACATAGTGTCATGTACACTATCAAGTCCCTCCCAGTTCGATAGTATATACTATAAGTATATGGTGTCGAACCTCCAAGTGAATGATATATTTTGTTTGCAGAGCCTTTGCGTTCCCTTAGTGATGCAGAATACCATGTTGCAACTTTGATTTATATAGCGCTTTTCATTTATTCATAACATTAGACTTGTCCTTTGCAGTTCCACAGTTTATTATTGTGCACATAATAAACACATCTTTTGCGAAACAATCTTTTGCTCATAAACATATGCATTATGAATCTTTTAAGTCCGCCGAGGCGATCCCTAGGAAAAAAATGCATTTATAATATGCCAAGTGTTTATTGCAAATCATCTAATTATGGCTGGGTCAAATACTTAGGAAATTTTCACAAATTACAACTGATCGAACATAAATCTGTCGCATAGGACTAATCATATGTTGAGTGCCATGTGGGAGTGTTTAAGAACATTATAGTGTTAATCTCCGGTCAATGGTTACCGTGGATAACCCTTATTGTGATGCCCCGTCCAAAACCTCTATGGTACGGATCATCAACAAGTCCATTACACGGTATAACACTATATGCTATTTTAAAACAAGGTTTTTGCATTCATAAAAAAAGATAATGTTTTTCCAACGACAAACATTTTCCAAAAGTAACGTGCTTCTACGGATAGAAAGCATTAACAATAGTACGTGACACTTAGGTCATTACAAAACCATGGTTCGAATATAACATAAGTAGTGAATGCAAAATAAAAAGGTCCATGCTTAGGAGACATATCTAACAATGCAGAGTACAACGGATGCATAATCGTCTTAGTTACCTGAGAATAAAACATGCTAAAAAGGTCAACACCAATGTTGTTGAGCTATAGTTTTATTGTAAACAATAATATAATGTAGACCACGAGATTTTTGTATTCAAAACAGTATGAAAAGTATATGCTTAACCGTGGGTGCTTGGTAACTAACTTAACAAAGAAATATAATATATCACCCCCTAAAAGTACACTTGGCGAGTGAGTTAAAATAGACGAAGTATTAAACACCCGTTGAATGCTAGCGCGACTAGCCCGAGTGGAGATGTCAAACCCTATGGATCCATATCTAAGATTCGCGTTCACCGGTTCATAAACCAATGACTAAACGTTACCTAGCTAAGGGAAAAATTTGTGCCGTTATGTCACCGCACATATAAAAAGTTAAAGTACTCGTGTCTAGTATGTAAAACATAAAAAGCGCATGTATTCTTAGTCCCAAAAATAGTTAAAGTAAAAAGGGAGCTATAACTCACAGTGGATGTACGGTAAAGTCGGTACGAAAATGTAAGCAAGTAGTAAGTCGGTCCAAAGGCCCTCAACCTAAGTCAATGGTTACTAAGTCAGTAAATCATCCTAAAAATTTTAAAAGTAGGTAAGTTAAGTCTTAAGTATCATCATTATCATCATACATAAAAGATAAAGTAAGTTTTCAACAAGAATAGAGGTCGAAACGAAAAGCTGAACTCGAACAGCCGCTATGACCTCTACACAAACGGAAATGATGCGCGGCCAGTGGCCAAGACTCCGTTTGTGAGTCCTCTTACCGCTTTCCGAAGCTCAGATCCTAACTCGATGTCGTTTGACCGTGGCGACGGTCAAAACGCGAGTAGGTCAGAAATTTCAGCACGTCGTTACAAAGGCGTAGTGAACTTTGGAAGACTATAAATCCTAAACCGTATATCGGATTTAGGCGAGTCTTAAATGAAAAGTCATATACACATCCCGAAATTTCTGGAAATCAATTTTACAGAAGCTCCAGGAGTCAGATCACACTCGGAAAAACAGATTCAAGTGCTCCGGTGGGTTTCTTGCTGTTTGATGCTTATCACAGTTCTCGTCCTTGATGCGTATAAGCCTCAAGTGTACAACTCTTGATGTTTTAGCATCATTTTGGCCAAGTTTTAACCATCAAAACACAATGTCAAGACTAAGAAAAGAAGTACAACTCATTTAAGAGTTTTAGAAGGATGATGAACCATTTAAGAGTTTTAGAAGGATGATGAACCAAAGTTACATCAAGCTCTTAGTTTCGACACATGTACAAGTTCTATTTGGAATTTTAAGCTATAAACTTGGATTCAAACCAAACAAGCAAGACTTTAAGTTATAGAACTTAGATCTTAGCTAAATATTGAAGACCTTAGACTAGAATGTCTAGATCATGTGTTCTAGGTGAAACGACTCCAAATCGTTTAATTAAGACCGACTAAATTTTTTTTAAAGCAGGAGCGGCGCACCACTCCCAGGTGCGGCGCTTTTGAAGACTCAAGAGCGGCGCTTCTGATTCCAAAAGCGGCGCTTCTGACGACTGACCAAAAAGATTACCAGATGCTGGCCAGGAGCGGCGCTTTTGCCCTAAGAGCCTGCACCTGAATGTTGCAGATTCAAAATTTGATTAAGTGTCATTCCAACCCAATTACCCAAACATAAGTTTACACTTTATGAACCCAAACACAAGTTCATTATGACACAAAATACCATCGTTTACACATTTTAGTCTTACATAACCATTAGTTACAACAAAACGACCCGATGTAATCAAGGTGACAAATTCGACCCAATTACACCAAAACAAGGATTAAGACTCGACATCCCAACCCGATACCAAGAGCATAATCCCGAGGATCTACCAAATCCCCAATCCACATCCGTATCCGAAAGCTACCCCATCGAGCCCAAGCGCTCCTACGCATCTAGTCTAACAACTTGCTAGATTCACAATCACAATACCTGTAAAAAGGTAAACAACGAGAGGGGTAAGCTAACGCTTAGTGAATGCAATAATTATACATATACATATATCATCTACTTACTTGCAAACACTTACATAAATACCACATACGAGCTTGCAATTCGACAACTATGCAAACATTATGCATAACCCAAGTTCCGCAATTCACAATAAGCTAGCGACACTAAAAGCATATAGTTCACAATTAAATATGCTAATACAATATTCACACAACCATGGTTAACCAATCGAACAAGGGAACGGTACTTAAAAGACCGTTGGAGTTCATAACATCCATTAGTGTTACTTAAACACCGCGTAATCACTAATCCCTCGGGTGATGTCTTGAACAACGCGACTAACTCACCCCCATGACAATGTGGTGTCTTGAACACCGCGACGATTCCACATGTCAATCAAACAACGAGTGGTGCCTTGAACACCGCGGAATCCACTCCCATAACAATGTGGTGTCTTAAACACCGCGACAATACCACATGTCAATCAACCAATGAGTAGTGTCTTGAACACCGCGACAATACTACTCGTTACTTAGAATGTGGTTTCTTAAACACCGCGACAATACCACATTCATACTACACAAATAAATACATTATATACGTACACGCATAATTTTTCCACTCACCTTGGAATGCCCGCACAAGTCATGTACAACATGATCTTCGTCCTCAAATCCGAGCAAGTAACCACCTATATCACACATAGGTACAATATACACATAAATAGCCATTCTCTAAAAGAGAACTCGACACAAACATCCCTTAGCCGAGGGATCACACCTTGCTCGCCAAAACCCGCCCATTTAACACCTAATGGAAACAAACCAATTACCACTTCGGGTGGTAATTCAAACCAACACAACAAAGTACAATTTAACCCAAATCATACTGTATCGAAATTAGACCAAACCCAGGTCTTAACACTAAATTACTACTTGGGTAGTAATTATTTCAAATGCCAATTACACCAAAATCACAACACGTGCAATATTGACCCATATTGCTTTTGACCACGTTTGACTTATGTTAAAAATATCATTTTAACCCAAAATTACTTCTAGTGAGTAATTACATCCGAAACATTATTTAACACTTAACAAAAGCGTTTAACATCCATTTAATCTAAATTAGTGTCATCCTCAATTTTGACCCAATTCAAATTACCCATTTTGACCAAAGTCATAAAACGCCCAAACTAACCAATAATCACTAACATAAGTGAAAATGGCCCTAATACACGAATTAAACCAAATCACAAGTGTTAAACACTTAGCACACCTAATTTGACACATAAACCATAATTTTGACCAATTTCAAAATTAGTCAACCCAAATACACCCAAAAGGGTTCCAACACTTCCAAAATCACTAAACTAAGTGATTACACCCAAAACCAAAGCCTAATCATGGCCAAAATATCAATCAACCCAAAACCTGCAATGTATAAAAAATAACTAGTTTCCACAAACCCACTTCATCATCTAAATGGGTTTTACAACTAAAAAGCTCAAAACCCTAACTTGAATATCAAATCATAAAGATGAATTTTGGAGTTAGAACTTACCATCACTACCACAACGTAGCCGTGAACGAGATGAACAACTTTAACTCTCGCGACTTGACCCGATTCACTCTTCTTCTTCCTCAAACCAAGCTTTCTCTCTCTAAAATGGGTTCCTCTCTCTAAAAATGGATGAGAGAGTTTTGTGGATGAGAAAGGAGATGAAATGGGGATAAGAATCTGCTCTTCAAGCCATATACACATTCAAAAGTGAATTGACCAATATGTCCTTCATTTAAAAGTCCAAAAATTCAAACAGCACCTGATCAACGTCAAAAGCGGCGCTCCTAGACCAAGAGCGGTGCTCCTAGAGCCTTACAGCTCACAACTTAAACTTAAAAACGTCCGCGCTCGAATTACGGTCATCCGGGCTTTTGATTCGCCTCAATCCGAGTTCGTATGAGGAAGTTATGGCCCAAACGGTGAACTCGCGCATAACCTCGCAACATACACCAAACTTTTGCACATCAAACACCCGACACTCGAAACACTATATTTTCATAAAGAATAATAATGTTTCAAGTCACCTCTACTTCCTGAAGCATCTTGATCACCCTTGGTGTTATTAAATTACCATTTAAAATAATACTCCAAATTTTTGGGATGTTACAACTCTCCCCCACTTATACTCGATCACGTCCCCGTGATCCTTGTCACTTAACAAATCGGACCCACCCTCTATGGTTGTCCAACATACATCTAAACTAGATGTCCATCACAATTTCCATTAACCCGAATATCTCACTACACGCTAATAATCACTAGCGTGCATTACCGTAAAATGCGGTATCTCATACACTCAACCGGCTAATCATGAATGCTCTCAGAATCAAGAACCAACTTCCTCCATCTCCACAACCGAGTCATTCCTTCAACGAAGAAATTTAGGTATCTATAAATAGTCACACTAGGGCCACAAACTTTCCCATCAATCGCTCCGAGAACGACCATCCATCACTGGATTAATCCAAAAAGACAATAATATGCCACGAGCTACACAACACATCGCCACCTAACACATGGTTTCTCCTCTGAACCCTACAACACCACCACGCAAGACGGCTTCCTAGTATTAGCATGAAAACTATTCGTATACCAGAATCCTGTCAACAACGAATTATCATCACAATAATTCGCAATTTGTTACGCGACCCATGATAATATCCACCAAATCCTGGTGAATCCTCTTACCTCGACAGTCCGTTAAGGATGGCCTCGACATTTCACTGCAACCAACGGTTCGCATCACTAGGGAACACACTCTCGCAAACAAACAACAACCGCGTGTCTCGACGTGAGACAATTAGAACCGGTGCTCACCGCCTCACAACCATCCACAAAGTGGAATAATCCACTAAAAATTCTCACGATCACGTTTCCTGACAGGGAAAATACAGTATTCACCACCATCTCGAACTCGTACTCACTCGACAGTACTATCCGAGTTTCACACCAACCCAAATTTATATCATGAGAGTACCTGCAATAACAGTTACATTCTCTCACTTCCGTGATCTCAAACTTCACACTTGGCCTCATACCGCACTTTGGTACTACACGACCACCTTACATAAGAAGTCTTACACTTCACTTGATCTAGTGCCACGGGAGCTTCCTCGGGCGGTAGTAAAACTCCCCCACTTAGGATTTAGCTCCACATTCTTACCGCAAAGATGATAACATCCCGTGGATTTACCATTCCACAACACACATGATCATTCTCATCACTAATCATAAACACCAAATCACCGCAAATTGATTTTAGGCTCTCATAGCCGTCATACAAAATCACTGGAAATGTCGTACTCGCGACGACCTTGCACCTTCATACCACAAATCACAACTAACAGCCCTTCATCGTTCGCAAAGCGAACTCCACCAAAGTCCTACATACGCCTCTAAGCCTAGGCATATGCCACCCCATTTAATCAGTCGTGCTTCTCAGTCTAGATCACCCGACCTTCCACGCAACGAACCTTTATCAACAGTTGCTCACTCTCATGGAGAAGAGTGACCAATCTGACACAATAATTGCGTCGACCGCAATATCAACACTTCATCATAACCTTTGGCCTAACCGACCATTAAGTCCATCACCGGCTCGCCGGTCATCTTCACCCATCTATCACAAGAGCAAACAGATTCGCTCATCCATCACTTCATAGGAATTATTTACCGCAATGCTCTCTAACTTCGACTTTTGCAACTACCGAATTACTATCACCCATCGATCACTATTGTAATCTTCGCCGCTTCCAAGGGTATCTCACGGGAACCCTAAGCACAAAGTGATCACACCATCACCGTAGTGGAACATTACACTAGCAGGTATAAGAAGGCACCTGACGCAGTGTCATGCAGACTACAACCACAATCTACCGAGATTTAGAAACTCGATCTTTAGATTCCATACACCCGATGTCACCTGTCTCTCCACAATAATGACCCGCAGTCATACCTACCCGACAAACCTTACAGGTTATTGTCTCATCAAATGTTCTAGCAATCACACGCTACCCACAATTCCCACAAGGCCAAACGATGTAGCCTAACGAAGCCCTTCATCTAACACTAAAGAGATGCTTGGAAACACCAAGTCTTACACCCTTCCGCACATCGACACAACCACATCAACAAGGGGTATTCCATTAGGAATGTTACCCTATAATACACAACACGCTAACACACTACGCAATCATCATCATACGGGTCCCACTCACATGAGTTTAATGACCCGAAGACTTCTCGATTCGCCAATTCCAAGGCGACTCACAACTAGAATCCTTACACGGTTCTCTAACCACACACTCTACTGAGTGTAACCCAATTCTATAATCATTAGACTTGCTACATCCTATCATGGGATTCAAGTCTTCGTCTTACACACACTAATCGGTCCTCCTAGTACGATGAGTAACTACAACCAATGACAATCCCCACAATGTGTAGTGCCCCGTCCTAATCTATCTGGACGAATACATTACATTTGGTTACATCGCGAGGTACTTGACCTCTATATGATACATTTTACAAACATTGCATTCGTTTTTAAAAGACAAACTTTCATTACATCGAAAGTTGACGGCATGCATACCATTTCCTAATATATCCAACTATAATTGACTCAGCAATAATCTTGATGAACTCAACGACTCGAATGTAACGTCCTTTGAAATATGTCATGAATGACTCCAAGTAATATCTCTAAAATGAGAAAATGCACAGCGGAAGATTTCTTTCATACCTGAGAATAAACATGCTTTAAAGTGTCCACCAAAAGGTTAGTGAGTTCATTAGTTTATCATAATCATTCATTTTCATCATTTTAATAGACCACAAGAATTTCATTTCCAGTTCTCATAAATATACGTCCCATGCATAGAGACAAAAATCATTCATATGGATTGAACACCTGGTAACCGACATTAACAAGATGAATATAAGAATATTCCCTATCATTCCGGGACATCCATCGGACATGATAAAACAACATCGAAGTACTAAAGCATCCGCTACAACAGATGGGGTTTGTTAGGCCCAATAGATCTATCTTTAGGATTCGCGTCAATTAGTAGATCGGTTTACTAATTCTTAGGTTACCAAGCAAAAGGGGCATATTCGGATTCGATCATTCAACCATATAATTTAGTTTCAATTACTTGTGTCTATTTCGTAAAACATTTATAAAAATTGCGCATGTATTCTCAGCCCAAAAATATAAAGGGTAAAAAGGCAAATGAAACTCACCTAATGTATTTTGTAGTAAAAATACATATGACAATATTGAACAATGCAGGGTTGGCCTCGGATTCACGAACCTATAACATTTATGTACTTATTAATATACATAATTGTAATCGAACAAATTTATTTATTATATCTTAACTTGTATATTATATATATATATATATATATATATATATATATATATATATATATATATATATATATATATATATATATATATATATATATATATATATATATATATATAATTTGTGTATATATTCAAAATGATTAATATTTATATAGTTATATTAATATATCTATATTTATATATATAATTGTTTAGTGTTATTTTTAAAAATCAATAGTTTGTGTTATGCAAATATTTATATAAATAATATTAATAGGTTTGATATATAAAAATAATTATTATCTATACATTTAGTTATATTACCATATCTATATCTATCAATATGTTTAGTAATAGATTTACAGTTTAATAATTTGTTATATATAAGTATTTATATAAAAATGTTATTATGTTTGATATATGATTATAAAGATAGGATATATATATATATATATATATATATATATATATATATATATATATATATATATATATATATATATATATATATATATATATATATATATATATTCTATGTTCATTATTTATCGATTAAAAATGATAGTTATGATAATATTAATGATAATAATGAAAACAAGGATATTACAAATTTTAAATATGTTAATAATACTAATAAAAATGATACTAATACTAATATTATTGAAAATAATAATAAATTTTATTCTAGTTCTTATATTTGTAATAATAACATTTATAATACTTAACAATATTGATATTGATAATGCTAGTAATAAATGATGTTCATAACACTAATAATAAAAATACTAATAATAATAATAATAATAACAACTAAAATAATAATAATAATAATAATAATAATAATAATAATAATAATAATAATAATAATAATAATAATAATAATAATAATAATAATAATGATGATGATAATAATAATAATAATAATAAACAATAAACAATAAACAATAAAAGGCTACCTCACAAGAATTAGTTCCAAAATAAACGCCTATGCCCGGACTCGAACCCGCGACCTCTCGCTTAACAAACTCCCTTCCAAACCTCTCAACTGTCCTTGATTCTCTGATTTGAACACAATCTAATTATTTATAAACCGTTTCTGTTTTCAATCCGAATAGTCTAATCATACCTAGCCCAACAGTGTTATACACGGCCCAATAACAAAGGTAGTTTTCGGCCAACCCACAATTAAAAAGCCCTCGGCCCAACAGCAGTCTTATAAGCCCAAGTTTTTATTGTAAAAAAAAAAATATACAGTCGACTAGTCCTAGTATCAAACCCATGACCTTTCGTTCAAACACAAACACCCTAACCAACCATCTGCCATTGCATATCTGATATTATTCATACCTTAAACTTATTTAATCTACACTGTATCCGTTTCTTCTTCTAAAACCCAAACGATAAACCAGACCCAGATCAGATCGATAGGCTGCATGTTCGTGGCTTTTCTTTGAATCTAGTAACATGAACTTCGATTGGCAGAACATAAATAATTAAATAAAAAAAAACGCAGCCATATCACTTTCATCTATCCCTTTCTTAAACGTCATCAACATTGTATTTCATTGTATATCCGTCCCACCATCAACTGTCCCCATTATAATAATCGATCACTTATCAATCATTCAATTTAAAAAAATGAAACGTCCCTTTTGTTGATTGACTAAATTGTCGAACAAGTGCTATGATTGGGTTTATAAAAAATGCGTTACCTAAAAGGAGTATTATTATATAAACAAGTTGACAAGCTTTACACTGTAACCCATATTCCCTTTTCAATTCATCCAACAAAAATATAAAGTGATAACATTGGTGTGCGGTGGCTGTTGGGTGATGATTCGAAACACCAAACAGAAAAAAATAATTGCAGCTGTATATAGGAACAATCACGTATATATTACAAAAAATGATGATTCACGGCGTGGGTGATTGGATCGAGATATGGGAACGGAAGAACTCAGAGTAATGATCTCCTGATGGTGGTTGTTGATGGAATGAAAATAGAAAAATAGAAGTGGTTTTTGAAGTGGTAGTGGTGAACGATTGCAATGGTAGTAGCACAATAGCAGGGTCGATGGTGGTTGTCACAGCAACATTGGGTTGATCGTTAACCAAAACCATTCGAATGAGGCTATACAAAAACGTTTTCATAGCCTGTGTTGGAGATTAAACAGAAAACTGTAATAGTACTACTTTATAATTAAAATGGTGATTGTATATTTGAAGAATGAGATTGAAGAGAATTGAGGTGGTGAGGGTGTAATATAGTCATGGTGATGATGGTGATGCAAACGAAATAGAAAGCAAACAAGATAGTTAGACAGAGGGGAGAGAAAAGAGGAAAGTGATGGTAGTTCGTTGGTGGGTACACGGTTACGAGTAGAAACGCAACAGTAGTGGTACAGTGGTCAGGTGTCTAGGGTTTATGATGAAGAGAGGGTGAGGGTGGTCTTGGATAAAAGTGTATGGTTTGGAGTAGTGTTCTTTGAACAGAATCAAGGGACGGTTAATGAAGCCAGGTACGAGCAGTATTAGCTTCAAACAATATGTATAGTGACCGAATTTGTTTAGTGTTGGTGAATTGATCGAGCTAGCAAGAAAGAAGAACGCAGGTGGTTGATTGTAGTTGATCATAAAACATGAAATAATACCGTAGCAGTTACAACTGATTAGTTCGATGGTGGTTTGGTTTAGGTTCAATGAACAAGAGAAACATAAACTAATAACTAAGGGTGATGGAAGATGATTGATGATATTTGTTTGGTTACTCAAGTGGATAGCAAAATAGATACATGAATATGTTTATATGCATGATTAAAGTTTTAAAGTTAATCAATCAACAACAGTGATTGAATAATAATAATAATAATAATATAATAATAATTATAAATAAAACGTGTAAATCAAATACAAGCTCTGCCGACAGTTTTCCTTCGCATATTAAATTGTGGTCCGTTGTTAATCAATGGCGGATAAAAGTTCACAGAAAAATTCCAAAATTTTAAATTAAGTATCTTTATTTATTTAGGACATTATGGTATAAAATTTGATCATTAACTATTAAATAAATATTACATTAATTATTCACTCCCAACCCCAAGTAGAATATAAAAAGTTTTAAAATTTAACATATAGTTCCTAAATACATTATAGTACTCATTTTCGGATTACTGTCTATTTTAAAATTTATATAAGTTCATATTTTACTTATTTAATATCCATCGAATGACAATTGAGTGCTATTATCGTTTCCCAAATAAATTCGAAACTATATATATTCAATACACTTTATCTAGTCTAGATATTTCTTAAATAATAATCATTATAATATCCTATTTTTATTTTACTTTAAATAAATAAATTTTAGTAACAGTAATATACAATATTATATTTCCAATTATTATTTATATTTACACATATCAAGTTACAATTAATTATTCGTGAATCGTCGAAACTGGTCGAAGGTCAAATGATTTCATAAAATAGTTCAAAATTTTGAAATTCAATTTATGAGACTTTGCTTATCATGTTGAAACCATATAAAGATTAAGTTTAAATTTGGTCGAAAATTTTCGGGTCGTCACAGTACCTACCCGTTAAAGAAATTTCGTCCCGAAATTTGAGTGGGATGGTCATGGCTAACAATAAAAATGTTTTAATGACGAATATGAATTGATAAATAGAGTTCCATCATCACTGAGTACTATAGCCAAACGATTTGATTATGCGAAGCGTACGAGTGAAGTTATTACAAAAGGGTGGAATGAGTAAATGCATATTTGACTTAACCGGTGATGTAGTCATAATTGATTTCCGGAATTTAAGGGATTAAAGAGAATCTTCGAAATCTAAAAGATTTGATTCTTCGGCGAATAAGGAATTTAAGATCTCTATAATTAAATATGATGATCTGCCTCGTTTACTCTGTCTGGTATTTCCATTATAAATTAAACTCTTTCGTTCCATTATTCTCACCATTCCTATACTTTCTTTCTTAGTTCATACATCCAAAAGATGATGAAAATGTTTAATCCAGTTCTAATCCTTGATGTTTTCCTAATTATCATTTCTGTCATCCTTCTTTTCAATCTTCCACCAGATAAATCTGTTTACTTCTACTATTACTTTGGGGTGATACTATTCTTAATTATACCGTGTCTTCATATTGCTATTCGTATTAATATCCACAGTTTGTAAACTCCGTATTGTCATTGGGCTTTATATTTTATCTTATATTTTGGAGCTCTTTGCCTTTTTATTATTTTCTCGATCTCCAGTAAAGAGAGTAACGGTCCAGAATTCGTAAGTATGGAGTTTTGAATGAACTTAATGTTCTAAACAAGAAAGAACGTAATAGCACGATTTGATTTGTCAAATTTACCAAATTTCAAGAGAAAAGATAGAACTATCCGGAAGATATGTTCTCGATATATTTGGAGATTAGGTAGAATGTAAGAGTCGTGTAACATGGCACATGATGATGTTATAATCTGTGAATCATCACGTTTCATTAGAAACTCAGCATGACTTACTGTAATATAATCACGTTGATCAAGTGTCATTATATTATACTAACTCATGCTTCAATTCCTTTACATTTCTCCAGAATTCATTCTTAATTTAAACTTAGATTTTACAGAAGTTTCCAATATAATGAAACACAGGAAGCACGAAGAGGTATATAATTTCGGATGAGCGTATTTATGAAAATATCCTCAGAAATATCGAAGATATTTATGATGATATTTTGGAATTTCCAAGTTCAAAGGTTGATGAAGAAAAATTTTCCGCAAGATTTTAACATGACTTCGGAGCAAGATATTCTCTAAAGATTTCAACGGGTCCAGAATTACCTGGATTCTTTGAATATAGGGTATGGTCCTTGTATTTGTCCTTGGTCTCCTTCATGGTTTGCTCATTTATTTATTATCAAACTTTTAACTGTTAAGGCAGTCTCCAGTTTTCACTGCTTCATCAGCTTTCTCGAAATTCAAAGAACTGATTCGTAGACTAGAGTGCTTTTCAGAATTTTAGAATGGAAGATCATAATTCTAAGAGATAAATGTTATATGTATACATATAACTGTTGATGTAGACATGCTGCGAGATTTCAAAATACTGATTGTTAATTCCAGGCAATTGGTATGACAGTTATCGTTGCAAAATGCAGATGAGTATATAATAGGTTTTAATGAACATATATAATGGCTCTTCAGAGAGACTTAAGCCAATGACTAATGAAGTTACTGGTAAGTTTACTGCTAATATGGTGGAATATAAACGGTTCTCCGGTAACGATGTTGAAAGGCAACCTTATATATCAAGGTTATAATAAGGCTAATCCGAATGAAAGTCGAAGTTGACTTGCTGGAGCTGTGACAAAATTGGCTACTTTGGAAAAGAATTGCAAAGTTATTTTTGGTAATAATAACGCCAAAGGAGTTAGCACAGACATGTTTTTAACGTTTACTCAGGTTCCAAGTGTTTTCAGGTGCATAACTATATGCATCAATCTCTTCTTCCGTAGATGAAGTGCTGTTGGTTCATCCTATCGATTGAAGTGTTTTCAAGAATTATGAAAGGTTTGAATCGCAGATTGTAATCGTCAAAATACAAATGGGGTTCAAGACGAAATCAAGTGGCAAACTTGAAGAATTGTTTAGTTTCATATGTTATAATCAATATATTAATTCATTTTAATTGTTCAATGTCGGCAGTCCACAGTTGATAGTCCACAGTTAACAGTCCAATAATTCATATATAGCTTAATATATAATATTTGAATTAATTAATACGTATCGTGACCAGTGTACATGTCTCAGACTCGATCACAACTCAAAGTATATATATTATTATAGAATCAACCTCAACCCTGTATAGCTAACTCCAGCATTACTGCATATAGAGTATCTATGGTTATTCCAAATAATATATATAGATGCGTCGATATGATATGTCAAAACCTTGTATACGTGTCCCGATATTTAAAGTGCGTAAAATAAATAACAGAAATTAAATGACGATAAATAAAATTGCGAGAATATAAATTGCGATAATTAAATTGCGATAAATAAAATGTAATCAGTTAGCTAGGAACAGTTAGCGTGGATTCTTAACAAAATTTCTCATAGTTAATTTGTTTGTTTCTAACAAATTTTATTTTGTCCAATGTTTTCTTCATTATGCTATTGTTGGATTCTGATAGGTAAAAATTCAAATATGAAATTGAATGAAAATGGTTATTCTGCGATGAATGGATACGTATATATGTGGATGTAAGAAGGATAATAAATAACTGTTGAATCAAATTGGAAGAATGTACCGTGTAACTGATTAACGTGAAATCTAAATATTCCTCGGGTATTACCTACCCGTTAAAATATTTTCACCATTAACTGTTTGTACAAAAGAATTTTTAATTACAATCTTTATGAAAATATATATATATATACATATATATTTTCTTCAGATGTAATCATGGATTTAATGAGTTAATATGATATTAAACTCATTTGGTTTACGGTTAGAACTAGAGTACATAATCTCTAAAACATTAGAGGTTACATAACCATCATGTCGAACGAAGATAAATGATGTAAAACGTTATGTAGAACGATGATTATACTCGAGGTACAGAATGAGATGTTGAGGCATGGATTGTTGGTGGTACTGGTGCTATTATTGATGGTACTGTTGGTGCCGGCGATGTTGCTGAAGCTGGTAAATTTTCCACCATATTCTCCAAATTGATTACTCGAGCGTGAAATTCGTCGACTTCTTCTATTATTCAGGGATGATTGCCAGTTGGAATGAGCGGATGAAAAAGGTTTAGAATTTTAGATAGAATATAATCGAGGCGACATATTCGGGAAATGAGGGTGAAAATGGTGTTTCAGACTGGTTCGCCGGTAAGTGCTTCAGGTTCATCGCCAAGAGGTGAATTCGGTTGGTGAAAAGGATCGCCTTCTTCGCGTCTCCATTGATTAAGTTGACTACGAACCCATCAGATGAATTGGGGATGGATGATTGGTTGATTCATTCTGGTGACGCTGCTTTCGGAGCTTAGGTGAACGTCCATGTCGGAATAGCTGTCGGGTTCCAAAGAACTTGAACTAGTAACGAGTTCCATTTCATACTATTGAGTAAAGGGTTTTTGATATAAAATGATTTCCAGCTATCGAATGGTATTCTAATTACATAGAATATCTATATATATAGAACAAAGGATTTCGTAGATTACGGAGGGATTTACAGAATATGCCAGGCAAAGTTTACAGTAACAGATACGCTAAGATATGAATTAGCAGATACGCTAAGATATGAATTTTGTCTATACACTAATCATGCAGTCAATGCAGTAAGATGTGTCTAAACTAAGAATAATGAGCAGGTAATTTCCTAAGGATGATAAGCAGGTAATTTTCGACACAAAATGATAAGCAAAACTTTTGACATGCAGACACGGTCGAAGTTCAGACTAGCTAATGCATCTAAACAACTATCAATTACACACACTAATGCAAGACCTGGTTCGTTAAGACCACCACTCTGATACCACCTGTACTGCCCCGTCCTAATCCATCCGGACGAATACATTACATTTGGTTACATCGCGAGGTACTTGACCTCTATATGATACATTTTACAAACATTGCATTCGTTTTTAAAAGACAAAGTTTCATTACATCGAAAGTTGACGGCATGCATACCATTTCCTAATATATCCAACTATAATTGACTCAGCATTAATCTTGATGTACTCAACGACTCGAATGCAACGTCTTTTGAAATATGTCATGAATGACTCTAAGTAATATCTCTAAAATGAGCAAATGCACAGCGGAAGATTTCTTTCATACCTGAGAATAAACATGCTTTAAAGTGTCAACCAAAAGGTTGGTGAGTTCATTAGTTTATCATAATCATTCATTTTCATCATTTTAATAGACCACAAGAATTTCATTTCCAGTTCTCATAAATATACGTCCCATGCATAGAGACAAAAATCATTCATATGGATTGAATACCTGGTAACCAATATTAACAAGATGCATATAAGAATATCCCCTATCATTCCGGGACATCCATCGGACATGATAAAACAGCATCGAAGTACTAAAGCATCCGCTACAACGGATGGGGTTTGTTAGGCCCAATAGATCTATCTTTAGGATTCGCGTCAATTAGTAGATCGGTTTACTAATTCTTAGGTTACCAAGCAAAAAGGGCATATTCGGCTTCGATCATTCAACCATATAATGTAGTTTCAATTACTTGTGTCTGTTTCATAAAACATTTATAAAAATTGCGCATGTATTCTCAGCCCAAAAATATAAAGTGTAAAAAGGCAAATGAAACTCACCTAATGTATTTTGTAGTAAAAATACATATGACAATATTGAACAATGCATGGTTGGCCGAGGATTCACGAACCTATAACATTTATGTACTTATTAATATACATAATTATAATCGAACAAATTTATTTATTATATCTTAATTTATATATTATATATATATATATATATACATTTATATATATATATATTTAATTTGTGTATATATTCAAAATGAATAATATTTATATAGTTATATTAATATATCTATATTTATATATATAATTGTTTAGTGTTATTTTTAAAAATCAATAGTTTGTGTTATTCAAATATTTATATAAATAATATTAATAGGTTTGATATATAAAAATAATTATTATCTATACATTTAGTTATATTACCATATCTATATCTATCTATATGTTTAGTATTAGATTTACAGTTTAATAATTTGTTATATATAAGTATTTATATAAAAATGTTATTATGTTTGATATATGATTATAAATGAAAGGACCCGTCCTAATCTATCCGGACGAAGTCCGTATCGATTATAAACGATTCATAAAAGTTGATTTCATCGCGAGGTACTTGACCTCTATATGATACATTTTACAAACATTGCATTCGTTTTTGAAAAGACAATATTTCATTACATCGAAAGTTGACGGCATGCATACCATTTCATAATATATCTAACTATAATTGACTTAATATTAATCTTGATGAACTCAACGACTTGAATGCAACGTCTTTTGAAATATGTCATGAATGACTCCAAGTAATATCCTTAAAATGAGCAAATGCACAGCGGAAGATTTCTTTCGTACCTAAAAATAAACATGCTTTAAAGTGTCAACCAAAAGGTTGGTGAGTTCATTAGTTTAACATAAATAATCATTTCATAATTTTAATAGACCACAAGATTTCATATTTCCATTTCTCATAAACATACATCCCATGTATAGAGACAAAAATATCATTCATATGGATTGAACACCTGGTAATCGACATTCACAATATGTATATAAGAATATCCCCATCATTCCGGGATCCTCCTTCGGACATGATATAAATTTTGAAGTACTAAAGCATCCGGTACTTTGGATGGGGCTTGTTGGGCCCGATAGATCTATCTTTAGAGTTCGCGTCAATTAGGGTGTCTGTTCCCTAATTCTTAGATTACCAGACTTAATAAAAAGGGGCATATTCGATTTCGATAATTCAACCATATAATGTAGTTTCGATTACTTGTGTCTATTTCGTAAAACATTTATAAAATTTGCGCATGTATTCTCAGCTCAAAAATATAAAGGGTAAAAAGGCAAATGAAACTCATGCATATAAATATTGTAAAACAATTAATAAAGCATTTGCATATATTCTCAGCCCCAAAAATGTAAAGAGTAAAAGGGGAGCAAATGAAACTCACCTAATGTATTTTGTAGTAAAAATACATATGATGACATGGAATAATGCAGGGTTGGTCTCGGATTCACGAACATATATATATATATATATATATATATATATATATATATATATATATATATATATATATATATATATATATATATATATATATATATATATATATATTAATTCACATATTTGCAATCGAACAATTATATTTTTGTGAATTTATTAGTTATATCATATTTATATTAGTAATATGTATATGTTTCCTATATTCATTTTGTATATAAAATATAAATTTTTGTTATGTTATATGTATTAAATATATTTATATATTTATTTATATATCAATTGTTTTGCTAATGAAAATAATAATTATAATAATGTTAAAATAATATTAAATATGGTAATAATTATAATACTTTAGTTTTCTAAGAAAAATAATAATGTTAATAACTCTATTTGTGATAATAATGATGATATTAATGAATATAATTATAAAAATATTAATTTTACTGTTGATGGTAGTTAGGATAATAATTTTAATAATAATAATAACGGTACTCTTAATACTGATAATATACTTATAAAAATCCGATAACGTTATAAAAAAATGATACTTAGTACTGTTATTATTAATAATAATAAAGATAGTTTTAATGAAAATGATAGTTTATAAAAATAATAACAATAATAACAGGGTTATTAATAATCAGACTTATCATAAACCTCGGTTTTAAACTTCTAAATTTATAACTACAGCTTCTATGTCTTAACTTCATAATCATATTCATCATTGTAACTGTGTTAGCATAATTACAACCATTTTCCAATAATTCACCTTAACAACTTTTATTATTAAATTTATAATATAAAAGTTATTATTATGTTCATGATCGTGTTAATATTAATAATAATAATAATAATACTAAATAATGCTAATAATATTAGTTAGTACTAATAATATTAATAATAAATGGTAACTAATACCTATTCTAGTGATAATAATAATAATTATAATACTTGTACTAGTAACAAAAACATTCACTAATAATAATAAGAATAATAATAACAATAGCAATGAAAACAACAACAACAATAATAATAATAATAATAATAATAATAATAATAATAATAATAATAATAATAATAATAATAATAATAATAATAATAATAATAATAATAATAATAATAATAAGAGTTTTACCCCTAAAAAAGCTTTTCTAAAAAAATTCGCCATGAACCAGGCTCGAACCTCCGACCTCTAGAATACCCTTCAATACCTCAAACCAGTTGGGCTGTCGCCCTTTATCCGAAATAATACAGAAAACATGAATATTTAACTCGACTTTTCTGTTTCTTGTTCCTTCTTCTTCTTCAACGTAACGGAAACCAAGTCAATCCAATTTCATAAACACGACTTTGTAAATTGGATTAAAACTTTAAATTAATTTGTAACAGAAATCAGTGTTAGTGGAATTAAAAAAAATTTAAAATATATAAAAAAAAGATACAGCAGTCGCTGTATAGTCATCGAAGAACACCAATTGTAATTTCGACTTTGAGACCGTATTATATAAATGTAACTCAAACTGAAACAGAATTTTCGAATTTTGCAGAAGATTCAGAGTTGACTTTTAAGTTTTAAAACTTTGACCTCGAAATTCTAGGTTGATAAAACGAATTGAGGTATGAAAACTTGCAGAGAGTTCGAGTACGAGATTCCTAACAATCCTGCATTAATGGATTTTGAAATTGATTTCGAATTCAAGTTTTGGTAAAAAAAAAAAAGAACAACAGAATGTCGAGCGTTTTTATTTATATTTTTTGCCTTTTTGATTTCCATAATTTCAGTGTTTAATATATGACGCAAACTGATAATTGAAGTAGAATACTAGTTAATCAAAGATTGGTATTATTGTATACAATATCGACAAAAAAAAAAAAATCAGAAGAGGAGAGGATCGAAGCAGACAAGAAAGAAAATAAAAAAAATATAACAGATAGAGATAGTTCCCTGATTTCAAGCATAAAAAAATATATCTATATTTATTTAATTCGACTTAATATCAGTAACTGTATCTATCTTTAATTGTATTTATAAATTATCTGCATTTATGTATTTATATTTATATATTATAATTAATCTTATTACATAACAAATATAACAATAATAATATTACTCTTAATATTATAAATAAACATAATAAAATTTATGATAATATAATGGTAATATTAATAATATTATTTTTAATAATAATGATAATAATAATTGTATAATTTATAACAATAATACTAGTAATAATAATAATATTTATTATAATAATACTTAATATTATTAATGATAATAATATTATCAGTAATGATCCTATAAAATTTTATATATTAAATTTTCATATATATATGTTATGTATTAAAATAATACTATTAATGTTACTGATTTTAACATTAATATTAATATCGATGATACTAATGAAAGTAATAATAATATTAACATAACAACTATATTTTTAACTTGTAATTACATTTAATATCACAATCTTATTAGTTATATAGTATTTAATAGTTATATCTATAATAACATATATTTAGTATTTAATATCTATACCTTACAATAATAACCATAATAACAATCTATTTAATAATATATTGATAATGTTACTTAAGAATAATACTAATAATGATAATAGTATTAATATAATACTTATATTCAGTTTATAATTAAGTTCACTATTTATTATAATATCTTATAACTATATAATTTTATTGAATCTTTTTATTTATTAATTACATATATATTTATTACAATATTACATATGTATAGACTTAATATATAATTACATATTTATTTATACATCGATGTTCATGAATCGTCGGAGATGGTCAAGGGTTAAATGATTCCATATAATAGTTCAAAAATTTTGAGACTCGGTCTAACAGACTTTGTTTATTGTGTCAGAAATATATAAAGGTTAAGTTTAAATTTGGTCGGAAATTCCCGGGTCATCACAGTACCTACCCGTTAAAGAAATTTCGTCCCAAAATTTGAGTGAGGTGGTCATGACTAACAATAAAAATGTTTTCCTGACAAATATGAGTTGATAAATTGAGTTTTATCATTATTGACTAATATAGATAAAACTATTCGATTAGATGAAGTGTACGAATGAAGTTGTCACAACAGATTGAGATGGAGATTTAACTTTTGACGTAGTCACGGTGGAAATTAGAAAATAAGGTGCGTCTTAACTTTTGACGTTGTCTTGGTTGAATTCCGGAATTCAAGGGATTTAAAGAAAAACTTCAAAATCTAAAAGATTTGTTTCTTCGGCGAGTAAGGAAATTAAGATCTCAGTAATTAATTATGGTGATCTGCCATGATTACTCTGACTGATATTTCCATTATAAATTAACTCTTCCGTTCCATTATTCTCACCATTCCTATATTTCTTTCTTTGTTCATACATCCAAAAGATTGTGAAAATGCTTAATCCAGTTCTAATCCTTGATATTTTCCTAATTATCATTTCTATCATCCTTCTTTTCAATCTTCCACCAGAAGAATCTGTTTACTTCTACTATTACTTTGGGGTGATACTATTCTTAATTATACCGTATCTTTATATTGCTATTCGTATTAATATCCATGGTTTGTAATTTCTGCGTTGTTGTTGGATTTTATATTTTCCCTTATATTTCAATGTCCCTGCTTCTGTCTCCTATAATTATCGTCATCTACAGTTAATGCGCTCTCTTATTTGCTGCGATTTATACCCCCTTTCTATTTCGGAGCTTCATGCTTTTGTTTACTTTTCGCAAGTAATGGTACAAAATTCATAGGTATGGAGTTTCAAATTATCATAATATATAAGACAGAAAGTGTCATAACCCGTCCTTAACCATAAGAACGTGTTAGATAACGTATGATTTCATTGCGAGGTATTGACATCTATATGCGACATTTTTTAAAGAGAAACTGCATATATTATACATTACAAACCATAACCATTATTTTTGTTACAAGCTTTAGACAATAAAAAGATGATTATCGTTTAGCGATAATCTTCGACTTACAAACTTTACATATAATGATAACAACACGATTTCGAGCATATTTTACAACACAAATCCTTGGGTATGCAGTTTTATTTTTGACACAAATATGCGTACGCAAGATCCTGCTCAAATTCAACATAATGCAGCGGAAGCTTTAGTAATCACCTGAGAATAGACATGTTTTAAAAGGTCAACATAAAGTTGGTGAGATATAGGTTTAATGCCGGCAGCAATATATATATATATAGACCACAAGATTTCGTATATAAACAGTTTAATAAAAATATTCTAAGTGGTTGAGCACTTGGTAACCATACTTAACATTTAATCACGTCGCATATTCCCTTTATTATGAAATCTTACTACACCGTACCAAGTGTAGTCACGAAACGAAGTACTGTGCAACCGTTGAATACTGGTCGTCCAGTCCGGTTGGGGTTGTCAGGCCCGATAGATCTATCAACAGGATTCGCGTTTACGATACCGCTGTAAATATTAGTTACCAAGCTACAGGGAAGTATGCCAGTGGTACAACTCAACGTAGAATATATTTTTCAGTTACTTGTGTCCATAACGTAAAACATAAAATACATGTATTCTCATCCCGAAATATTTAGAGTTTAAAAGTGGGACTATATACTCACTTTCGTCTTGAAGATATATATATAATTTGACTTGGTCTCCGGTTGATATCACGAACCTATCCATATATAATATATCAATACCTTTTCTTTTTAAACAAACGTCACATATATATACTTGTTATACTTTTAATACTTTGAATAATTCCTTAGTCCGTAGTTAGCAGTTCGTTGTTAGTAATTCAATTTTAATGGTTCATTTTTAGATGTTTAATATACCCGCAATGAAATAAATAAAACCCCCAACAAAATAAATAAAACCCCATCGTATATGTATTGGTCGAGATTAATCTTGACCCACGGTACCGGTGTTGTCAAATGACGTGTTGCGTACATAAAGTACCGGTGTTGTCAAATGACGTGTTGCGTACAATCATGGGATCTTATGATTAATCTTCTCGTGTTGTTTACGGGTGATCCTGAACCATATAAAATTGAATTATAAGTACATATATATAAAATATCATGTTAACTTAAAAAGATGTGATTTATTTAATTTTTCCCAATTATTTTCGTGGCTAAACTAGTCTTAGATATCCGATCTCGTTTTGGTCATAGTTTCTTCGTTACAACTCCGTTTTCGTTGATTCAACTTGCCACTTCCTTGGATCGAGTCCCTCTTTAAGACTATGAACTGTAAATACCTTAGTTTGTATTCGAAATCACAGGTCATAGGTCAAACTTTAATGAAACTTATGAAGTTAATCATTTTCCATCATGTAAACAACCTTAAATGATTATTTTTCTAAAAATACTTATACTTTGAGTTAAATCATGAAATTTTTATGTGTTATCATATTCATAGTAAAAATCATTTTTCCAAAAAATAAACCTCCAATTCAAAGTTTAAGATAGTTTTTAATTATCCAACCCAAAACAGCCCCCGGTTGCACTCCGACGTCGTAAATTCAGTTTTTAAGGTGTTCTTTGAAAAACCAAGTTATACCTTGTTAAGTTAGCATATAATTAAGATATGTTACAGGTCTTGAAGTATTTTAAAAGTTAAGTTAGAAGGATCTATTTAGTTTGCGAACAAGTTTGAAATCATTCAAACTATGTTCTAGTTTATAAACTCTTATATATATAGCTTTAAATATATGAATTGAAAAAGAGTTGAAGTAGAGTTTTTACCTCAAGTTTAAAATGTAAAGTTGCTGGAAAGAAGTAGTAAAATAAAAGTTGAGAGAGTTCTTGCAAGTGTGTGTGAAAATTGGAAGTAAAATTTGGAAAATGAATGTGTAAAAATGAGTTAGAAATGGTGCTTATTTATAGGCTTGAAAATTTGGTTTTTAGTGAAAATATCTAAGATAAGTTAAAATTTATTATGTCATGAATGACATATTATTCCAATAATTGAAGATTTCTATTGGTATATACCAATAGTAAATACTTCTAGAAGCTGTGTATAGTACCCTAGATATACGTATAGGATTATTGAGGAAACGGAACGAGAATTCAAATATAACTATCTTTTGTAAATATACTTATATTGTTTTATGTATAAAAGCCCTTTAAAAATGATTAAATACATTACTTATACGATATATGTATAAACATTATAAATCATCAGTATTTATGTCAAATAACGTTACGTATGGTTATTGTTTTGAAAACTTAAGTTAGTAGTTTCAAAATATACTTATGACTTTTTGTTATTAATACAAAATGAGATATTAAAACATCCTTAGATCATGTTAAATATGTATATATACATATATATACACAAACGTATAATTATCATATATTGTATAGTTCGTGATATCATCGGTCAAACTAGACGGTCAAACGTTGTGTAAAACTCTTTTCGAAAAACATAAGTCTCGACAATTTGGATTGCTTATCATGTTGGTAAGGTTTAATTTATGTAAATATTAATCTTATAAGTATAGAACGATCGAAAAAGTGCGGGTCGTTACATTACCTCCCCGTTAAATAAATTTCGTCCCGAAATTTTAAAATTGTACCTATTTTGCGTCATCGAGAAACAAGTGTGGATACTTTTGTTTCATCTGATCCTCCCGTTCCCACATAAACTCGGGACCTCTTCGAGCATTCCAATGAACCTTAACGATCGGTATGTTGCTCTGCTTGAGCTGTTTAACTTCACGGTCCATGATTTCGATTGGTTCTTCGACGAATTGTAGTTTCTCGTCGACATGGATTTCTTCAAGAGGAATGGTGAGGTCTTCCTTTGCAAGACACTTCTTAAGGTTCGAGACGTGAAAGGTATTATGTACTCCGGCGAGTTGTTGCGGTAACTCGAGTCGATAAGCTACCGGTCCAATGCGTATTACACCTTTCCATGGTTTACCCCTTTTTCCGAAACGTATTACACCTTTCCATGGTGACACCTTTAACATAACCATGTCCCCAATCTGAAACTCTAATGGTTTCCTTCGGACATCGGCGTAGCTCTTTTAGCGACTTCGGGCTGTTTTCAATCTCTCCTTGATTTGTACAATCTTCTCAGTCGTTTCGTGTATGATCTCGGGACCAGTTAAATGTCGATCTCCTACTTCATTCCAACAGATAGGAGATCTACACTTCCTTCCATACAATGCTTCGAATGGTGCAGCTTTAATGCTCGCATGATAACTATTATTATACGAGAATTCTGCTAACGGTAAATACTTATCCCATCCGTTTCCAAAATCGATCACACATGCCCTGAGCATGTCTTCAAGAGTCTGAATTGTTCTTTCACTCTGCCCGTCGGTTTGCGGATGATATGCGGTGCTCATATCCAAATGAGTTCCTAGGGCCTCCTGTAGTGATTGCCAGAACTTTGAGTTAAATCTACTATCACGATCAGATATAATGGAAATAGGTATTCCATGCCTTGAAACAATTTCCTTTATATACAATCGTAATAGTTTCTCCATTCTATCCGTTTCCTTCATAGGCAAGAAATGTGCAGACTTGGTGAGACGATCAACAATCACCCAAATGGTGTCGTATCCCCAGGTAGTCTTTGGTAACTTCGTGATGAAATCCATGGTAATACCGTCCCATTTCCATTCTGGAATTTCTGGTTGTTGAAGTAACCCTGACGGCTTCTGGTGTTCTGCTTTGACTTTGGAACAAGTTAAACATTCCCCAACATATGTTGCAACGTCTGTCTTCAAATTAGGCCACCAATAATGCGTCTTAAGATCTTGGTACATCTTTCCAACTCCAGGATGTATCGAATATCTTGTCTTATGTGCCTCGTTTAATATCAACTTCCTTAATCCACCCAACTTCGGTACCCAAATACGATTTGCAAAATATCGAATTCCATCTTCCCGCATAACGAGTTGCTTCTCATACTTCTTCATTATTTCATTTCCTATATTTTCTTTAGTAAGTGCTTCTCGTTGAACTTCTTTGATTTGTGAGTTGAGATTCATGCGAATTTTTATGTTCATCGCTCGTACTCGAATTGGTTCTCGTTCCTTTCTGCTTAGAGCGTCGGCCACCACGTTCGCTTTCCCGGGATGATAACGAATTTCACAATCATAGTCATTTATTAACTCAACCCACCTACGTTGCCTCATGTTCAGCTGTTTTTGATCGAAAATATGTTGAAGGCTTTTATGATCAGTAAACACAGTGCATTTAACCCCATACAAGTAGTGTCTCCATATCTTCAATGCAAACATGACTGCTCCCAGTTCTAGATCATGCGTCGTATAATTCCGCTCGTGAATCTTTAATTGTCGGGATGCGTATGCAATAACTTTCTTTCGTTGCATAAGAACACAACCAAAACCTTGTCGCGAAGCGTCACAATATATTTCAAAATCATCGTTCCCTTCAGGTAACGATAAAATAGGCGCCGTAGTTAACTTCTTCTTCAGTAATTGAAATGCGTTCTCCTGCTCCGAGGTCCATTCGTATTTCTTCCCTTTTTGCGTTAATGCTGTCAACGGCTTAGCTATTCGGGAAAAATCTTGAATAAACCTTCTATAATAACCGGCTAAACCCAAAAATTGGCGTATCTGCATTGGTGTTTTAGGAGTCTCCCATTTTTCAATGGCTTCAATTTTTGCTGGATCAACCTGAATTCCTTTGCTACTAACAACGTGGCCAAGAAATTGCACTTCTTTCAACCAGAAAGCACACTTAGAAAATTTAGCGTATAGCTGTTCTTTTCTCAACAACTCTAATATCAACCTTAAATGCTGCTCATGCTCTTGCTCACTCTTGGAATAGATAAGAATGTCATCAATGAAAACGATAACAAACTTATCTAAATACGGACTACAAACTCGATTCATGAGGTCCATGAATACAGCTGGCGCATTCGTCAATCCAAACGGCATAACCAAATATTCGTAATGACCGTAGCGTGTCCGAAAAGCAGTTTTCGGTATATCTTCTTCTTTGACACGTAATTGATGATAGCCCGATCTTAGGTCAATTTTCGAGTACACACATGATCCTTGGAGTTGATCAAATAAGTCGTCAATTCTCGGTAGTGGATACCGATTCTTGATAGTTAACTTATTTAATTCACGATAATCTATACACATTCGGAAAGATCCGTCTTTCTTCTTGACGAATAAAATTGGAGCTCCCCACGGTGAAGTACTTGGTCGTATGAATCCACGATCCAGTAATTCTTTTAACTGACTCTGAAGTTCTTTTAACTCGGACGGTGCAAGTCTATATGGAGCACGGGCAACCGGTGCAGCTCCTGGTACAAGATCTATTTGAAATTCTACAGATCTAAATGGAGGTAATCCTGGCAACTCTTCCGGAAATACTTCAGGAAAATCTCTTGCCACAGGCACGTCGTTGATGCACTTCTCTTTTTCTTTCTTTTCGACTTTATTAACATGTGCTAAGATAGCATAGCACCCTTTCTTCAAGCACTTTTGAGCTTTCAAATAACTAATGAGTTTTAGCTTTGAGTTACCCTTCTCTCCATAAATCATCACCGGCATTCTATCCTTACAAGGAATGCGAATTGCCTTCTTGGCACACACAACTTCAGCTCCTACTTTGGACATCCAGTCCATGCCGACTATTACATCAAAACTTCCTAATTCTACGGGTATTAAGTCAATTTTAAATGTTTCTCCGGCTAAATTTATTTTACAATCACGGCAAATTTTATCGGCTTTAATTAGTTTACCATTAGCTAACTCAATCATGTACTTAGCATCTAGAGGTAATGATGAACAATTAAATTTAGCGTAAAAGCCTCTACTCACGTAACTTCTATCGGCACCAGTATCAAATATAATAGATGCGGATAAGTTATTAATGGTAAACGTACCCGTAACAAGCTCCGGGTCTTCACACGCCTCTCTAGCATTAATAACAAATGCTCTTCCACGTGCAGATCCATTATTCTTCTCTGGATTCGGACACTGGCTCTTATAGTGACCTTGTTTTCTACACCCATAACAAGTAATGGTAGCCAAAGTAGTTCTATTTGCATTGGTGGCAGGAGTCTTGGTACCATTTGTATTTGTAACGAGAGCCCTACAATCTTCAGCAAGATGACCCTTTCGATTACATTTGTTGCATACCACATTACAGTAGCCAGAGTGATGTTTGTGGCATCGGTTGCATAAAGGATTTTGTCCTTTGTAACCAAAGCTTGAACCACCACCTGCACCTTGTATGGTTTCTTGTTTCTTAAAAGATTGTTGTTGGTTACCTCGATCATAATTTCCATTCCACTTTCTTTTGTTACCTGATACCTTCACATCAGTATTGGATGCTTTCTTATCCATGATGACCTGATCCATTAGCTCGTTTGCCATGGTTATAGCTTCATGAATTGTCTTAGGTTTCGATGCTGTAACGTTTGCCTTGACCTTTTTGGGCAAACCATCTTTGTACATTTCAATCTTCCGTTCTTCGGTTGGAACCAATTCAGGACATAGCAAAACTAATTCCATGAATCGCTGATTGTAGTTGGTGATTTCAGTACCAATAACCTTCAGACTTCGTAACTCATCTTCCAACTTCCTAACCTCGTTCCTTGGACAATATTCGTTGATTAACATTGTTTTGAATTCTTCCCACGGAGTATCATAAGCTACATCTCCTCCTACAGCCTTCACATAATTTTTCCACCACGTGAGTGCACTATCTTGTAAAGTGCACGATGCATACTTGGTCATGTCCTTTTCAACACAACCACTGATTTTAAACACAGTCTCCATCTTTTCTATCCACCGGGTTAAACCGATTGGTCCTTCTGTTCCACTGAATGATGAGGGCTTGCAAGCTTGAAAAGTTTTGTAAGTGCACCCCACACGAGGATTTGGGTTAACTGCAGCACCTCTTGCAGCCTCGACCCATAACATTCTGTCGTTCACTCGTTGATTGATGAGTTCCTGGATTTCTTGTTCCGTCATTCGGTTCAATCGCGCCATATTCTTCTATAAGAATGAAAAGAAAATAATTATTCACATGGAATATTATAGATGTAGTGTATATTTACAGTACATTATAGCTTATTAATAATATGAACCAGGTATTATTATAAAAGCCTTTTCTTCTTATTAGCGTTTTATAATTATATCTAGGGTAGTACCTACCCGTTAATGTCCATACTTAATAGCTTAGTACAGAATCAATTACTACCATCTAAATAATACTTAACCATGGAAAATTATTGCATTTCACACTTCACTATTTTACATATGCTTATCTTACATCGAACATTAAGCAAACCACACTAATAATATTATACAAAACATTATATGATCCCATGGTTTAATACGGCAGCGCATCGTTTGGTCTATTTTCTAGGACGTTTAGGTTCAAAGAATCGCTTAACGCTTATCCTGGCTGTCTGCCTATATTTTGGCTGTGGGACTGAAGAACTGGATGCCGGGATAGAACGAATAGGAATAGCGGGAATAGGGGTGGTAGTGTCTAGTGGAGTTGGTGCCACATCATCCTTACTAAACTCGGGATTTGAATTTTCTAATTCATTAGCCTTTCGTTTCTTTCCTAGTTCGAACTTGTCTTTTGTAATTTCCTGTATTTCTTCCTCGGGTTCACTTTCCTCCTCGGGTTCACTTTCCTCCTCGGGTTCACTTTCCTCCTCGGGTTCACTTTCCTCCTCGGGTTCACTTTCCGGGTTCTCTATAGTCGGTTCATCCGGAATTTGTGAGTCTTCTCCAAAGATATTATTTTCATCATCGGATAGGTTAATGACTGGAACACCATCTGAAGATTCTGATTCGGAGTCGCTGAATGTGATAACAAGTTTTGAGCCCGACATCTATCACACAACAACTAACCCATTAGTACTACATAATATTTACATATAAATTTTAACCAACAATGATAAGCAATGGTTTTTAAATCAGACCCGGTCAAAGTCCAGACTTACTAATGTATCCTAACGACTTATCAGTTAGACACACTAATGCAAACCTGGTTCGCTAAGACCACCGCTCTGATACCACATGTCATAACCCGTCCTTAACCATAAGAACGTGTTAGATAACGTATGATTTCATTGCGAGGTATTGACATCTATATGCGACATTTTTTTAAAGAGAAACTGCATATATTATACATTACAAACCATAACCATTATTTTTGTTACAAGCTTTAGACAATAAAAAGATGATTATCGTTTAGCGATAATCTTCGACTTACAAACTTTACATATAATGATAACAACACGATTTCGAGCATATTTTACAACACAAATCCTTGGGTATGCAGTTTTATTTTTGACACAAATATGCGTACGCAAGATCCTGCTCAAATTCAACATAATGCAGCGGAAGCTTTAGTAATCACCTGAGAATAGACATGTTTTAAAAGGTCAACATAAAGTTGGTGAGATATAGGTTTAATGCCGGCAGCAATATATATATATATATAGACCACAAGATTTCGTATATAAACAGTTTAATAAAAATATTCTAAGTGGTTGAGCACTTGGTAACCATACTTAACATTTAATCACGTCGCATATTCCGTTTATTATGAAATCTTACTACACCGTACCAAGTGTAGTCACGAAACGAAGTACTGTGCAACCGTTGAATACTGGTCGTCCAGTCCGGTTGGGGTTGTCAGGCCCGATAGATCTATCAACAGGATTCGCGTTTACGATACCGCTGTAAATATTAGTTACCAAGCTACAGGGAAGTATGCCAGTGGTACAACTCAACGTAGAATATATTTTTCAGTTACTTGTGTCCATAACGTAAAACATAAAATACATGTATTCTCATCCCGAAATATTTAGAGTTTAAAAGTGGGACTATATACTCACTTTCGTCTTGAAGATATATATATAATTTGACTTGGTCTCCGGTTGATATCACGAACCTATCCATATATAATATATCAATACCTTTTCTTTTTAAACAAACGTCACATATATATACTTGTTATACTTTTAATACTTTGAATAATTCCTTAGTCCGTAGTTAGCAGTTCGTTGTTAGTAATTCAATTTTAATGGTTCATTTTTAGATGTTTAATATACCCGCAATGAAATAAATAAAACCCCCAACAAAATAAATAAAACCCCATCGTATATGTATTGGTCGAGATTAATCTTGACCCACGGAACCGGTGTTGTCAAATGACGTGTTGCGTACATAAAGTACCGGTGTTGTCAAATGACGTGTTGCGTACAATCATGGGATCTTATGATTAATCTTCTCGTGTTGTTTACGGGTGATCCTGAACCATATAAAATTGAATTATAAGTACATATATATAAAATATCATGTTAACTTAAAAAGATGTGATTTATTTAATTTTTCCCAATTATTTTCGTGGCTAAACTAGTCTTAGATATCCGATCTCGTTTTGGTCATAGTTTCTTCGTTACAACTCCGTTTTCGTTGATTCAACTTGCCACTTCCTTGGATCGAGTCCCTCTTTAAGACTATGAACTGTAAATACCTTAGTTTGTATTCGAAATCACAGGTCATAGGTCAAACTTTAATGAAACTTATGAAGTTAATCATTTTCCATCATGTAAACAACCTTAAATGATTATTTTTCTAAAAATACTTATACTTTGAGTTAAATCATGAAATTTTTACGTGTTATCATATTCATAGTAAAAATCATTTTTCCAGAAAATAAACCTCCAATTCAAAGTTTAAGATAGTTTTTAATTATCCAACCCAAAACAGCCCCCGGTTGCACTCCGACGTCGTAAATTCAGTTTTTAAGGTGTTCTTTGAAAAACCAAGTTATACCTTGTTAAGTTAGCATATAATTAAGATATGTTACAGGTCTTGAAGTATTTTAAAAGTTAAGTTAGAAGGATCTATTTAGTTTGCGAACAAGTTTGAAATCATTCAAACTATGTTCTAGTTTATAAACTCTTATATATATAGCTTTAAATATATGAATTGAAAAAGAGTTGAAGTAGAGTTTTTACCTCAAGTTTAAAATGTAAAGTTGCTGGAAAGAAGTAGTAAAATAAAAGTTGAGAGAGTTCTTGCAAGTGTGTGTGAAAATTGGAAGTAAAATTTGGAAAATGAATGTGTAAAAATGAGTTAGAAATGGTGCTTATTTATAGGCTTGAAAATTTGGTTTTTAGTGAAAATATCTAAGATAAGTTAAAATTTATTATGTCATGAATGACATATTATTCCAATAATTGAAGATTTCTATTGGTATATACCAATAGTAAATACTTCTAGAAGCTGTGTATAGTACCCTAGATATACGTATAGGATTATTGAGGAAACGGAACGAGAATTCAAATATAACTATCTTTTGTAAATATACTTATATTGTTTTATGTATAAAAGCCCTTTAAAAATGATTAAATACATTACTTATACGATAGACGGTCAAACGTTGTGTAAAACTCTTTTCGAAAAACATAAGTCTCGACAATTTGGATTGCTTATCATGTTGGTAAGGTTTAATTTATGTAAATATTAATCTTATAAGTATAGAACGATCGAAAAAGTGCGGGTCGTTACAGAAAGGAAAGGTAGTAGCACGATTTATTTTGTCAAATTACCCGAATCACTGAGAATAGAACTATCAAGAATATATTTTCTTGATATGTTCAGAAGTTAAGCAGAATGAAAGAGTTATGTAACATGACGCATGATGACGTTATGATCTGTGAATTATCATGTCCCATTAGAAACTCAGCATGACTTGCTGTAATATAATCACGTTGATCAAGTGTCATTATATTATACTAACTCATGCATCAGTTCCCAACATTACTTCAATAACATTCATATTTTAAGCTCGAAAGTTTACAGAATATATAAACTAACAGTTTCTATATGATGTAACACTGATAGCTGTAAGACCCGAATATTCGTAGTGTACATATGTGTATATGAGTTACTCAAGTTTGGGGTTTTTGTTGCACATAATTAAAAAGACAAAAGATGCTGAACTGGGAGGTCGCGCGCCGCGCGGCTAGGTGGCGCGCCGCGCCATCTGTCTGCGACAGATTCCTTTTTTCTTTTTAAAATAGATATTTTGAGGGCGATTGTGTAATTTCACTTTGGGGCCGAATTTAATACCCTAGATCAGTTTTGGGGAGCTCATTTACTACTCCCACAACAACCTCATCTTCTCCAATTAAACTCTAGTGAGAGAGTGCAATCCTTGAGAGAGAAAGCTCCATTAAAGGGTAAAAGAGGTTGAATCGGGTCTCGGTGCAAGTTATAAAGTCGTTCATCTAGTCTATAGCTACGTGGTGATTGTGTTGGTAAGTGATAAAACCCAATTTCTTACTTTAATTGCTTTAAGGGTTAGGGTTTGGGCTAGTGATGAACTAAAGACCCATTTTGTTAGTATTTTGGGGATTTTGGGTGAATATGGGTTATGAAGGCTCATTGATGACTAACCTAGGGTTTGAATGTGTTAATTGGACTTTTGAGTCTTAAATTTAGTTAGTTAGTGCTAGAACACTTTAATAATATGTAAATGGGTGTTATTGGGTATGGATGACCCAAATGGGTGTGTTGACCTTGAAATGGATTAAATGAGTCTTTAATGACCTAAGTGGCCTAGCAATTATGAAAACGAGTTAGCCTTGTGACCTAAATGTGTTTTAAACCATCTTGACGAATGATTAGGGTTTTGGTGTGTGTTGACCCAATTTAGGGTTAAGGGTGCAAATGGGTTGAAATTGCACCATTGGGTCAAAATGGCTTAGAATGGTGAAAGGGTTTGGTTGACCGACTTGAGTTTGCGTTTGATGATGTGTATAATATGATAGGTACGTTACTTTGAGGTCTTGCAAGCTCAGGTATCTTTTCACAAGACTTTGAGGTGAGTGGAATAATTATATGTGTATGTATATAATGTATCTATTTGCTGTAGCGTGAAAGGTGTAGTGTCGAGGTGTTAAGACACCACGTTTCACGTGAAAAGTGTAGCATCGAGGTGTTAAGATGCCACTCGGGTGTAGCATCGAGGTGTTAAGATGCCACCTAGGAGTGTAGTGTTGAGGTGTTAAGACACCACTCCGTAAAATAATGAGTGTTGCATCGAGGTGTTAAGATGCCACTCGGGGTGATGTGCCGAGGTGTTAAGGTGCCACCCTAGGGGTTAGTGGTGCGAGGTGTTAAGTGCCCTAACGGATGTTATGAACACCAATGGTGTTTTCGCGAGCGCCGTTCCCTTGTACTATTGGTCGACCATGGTTATTTGTGTTGTAAGCGTATTATATTATTCGAGTTATATTCATATGCGGTTGTTATGCTAGCTTGTGGTATTGGAGATTTATAGCTTGTTATTGTGACGATAAGCTAAATGTGCATGCTAGCGTGTTTGCGGTTTGGTGTGTAAGTGTATGCAAGTAGGTATAATTATATATGTATTCGTATAATTATTGCATTCACTAAGCTTTGCTTACCCTCTCGTTGTTTACTATTTTTATAGGTTCGGTTTTGGACAAGGGTAAGGGCATCGTTTTAGACTAGAGATCCCGCTTGATGCTAGGGGACGCTTTTGGCTTTAGTAGCTCTTGGAGTTGACCGATAGTTGGGTAGTTTAATCCCAAACGCCATGCTCATTGTGTAGTTTGGAACTTAAACTTTTTGGTGGTCGAAACTCGTAAATTGTATTAAACTCGTAAAACGGCTGATGTGGGCCCCGCTTGTAAAACATTGATTTTATATTTGAAACAGGTTAGTTTTACATATTTGGATGTATGGTAAAAAGCGTTTCGTCTAAAAGTGTCGGGAACTAGTCAATCTTTTTCGCATTTTGAGACTTTCCGGACAGACCCGAATGGCGCGCCGCGCGGCCATACTGGCGCGCCGCGCCAGTTCACTGTGCAGCAATTTTTTTTTTATTTTGTATTTTTCACGTGGTTTGTTCGCGGGTTGGTTTGGGTTGTTACAAGTGGTATCAGAGCATGGTCTAAGGGATTTAGGTGACTTGAGATAGGCGCCTAGACTTAGACTTTTTGTGTGCGCGTTTATGCGGGACTTGTAGGACTTTGGGTCGGATCGGGATGGTTAGTGCATAGGTTTATGTGAACTAATCATGCGCTATTTGTTGTGTTGTGTTTGGCAATCATCAAGCGAGATGGACGTTGTACTAGCGAGTTAACGCGACGTGCTCGCGTAGTAATGACTAGCTACCATCACTACGAGTGCAAATCGTGTCAAACAAGTAATGTACGACGATTGTTGAGCGAGATGGAGTAGTGTGGCGTATATGTATGTATATATGTAATCTGTCCTTCCGTTTTGTGGTTTAACCTAATTCGTTTTATAGAATGAAGACGAGAAACGGTCCCGAACATGATAATGGAAGTACAAGCGGGGACGCCGAGTTCTCAACCAAGCTTGAGGCCATCTTTAAGAAGTTAAAATCGGATTTTCTTGCGGACGTTCGAAAGGTCTTCCAAGATTCGATTGATGAGCAAATAACCGATCTAATTAATGAACGAATGAAGGCCACTATCGAAGAGGCCCTTGACGCTAGGAATATCTACCCTCGCGGTGAAGGAGGTGAAGGAAGGCGGGACTTCCACTACAAGAACTTCAAGGATGCTCAACCCCCGATGTTTAATGGGGTGCGGGATCCTTTAAAAAGTACATGTTGGATCTCCGATATTGAGGGAGCTTTCCGTACCGCGGAATGTCCTCCCGAAAGGAAGACGGGTATGGTTCTAGCATGTTACGCGAAGAAGCTAAGTTGTGGTGGGACGATAAAATCGACTTGTATGGTGAAGAACAATGTATGGGCTTGACATGGGAGGAGTTCAAGAAAGAATTTTTCAGAGAATACCGAACTTCATCCGATCTCGATAGAATCCGGGACGAGTTGCACCATTTGCAACAAGGTTCCATGGATTTGGTTACCCTCAAGTCTACATTCTTGGCAAAGACTCGTTTTTTCCCGGAATATGTGGGTGATGATCATAAGCTCATGAAGGATTTATACCGTACTTTGAATGATGAGTACAAGGGGAAGATTAGTCGGGGTATGGCTAAGTCTTTTGATGAATTGTTCGAGTTGGCTCGGGGTTTTGAGCCGGAGGTTCCAAGAAAGAGTGATTTCATGTTTTCCAAAAGAAAGTTTGAAGGTTCTAGTTACTCTAACGCCTCAAGCAAGAAGAGCAAGAACAAGAGGGGGGCCGAAAGTGTCAATAGTGCGAAGAAGGGCACTACCGGCGGGTTTTCTTATACGTGCTACAACTGTGGGCAACCTGGTCATATGGCTCGTGAGTGTCCGAAACCACATTCCGGAAACAAAATCACTTGTTTTAATTGCGGCAAAGAGGGGCATAAGAAGCCGGAGTGTCCCGATTTGCGAAATGATAATGTGAAGCGGTTAGAGAAGGCGGCGGGTACGGCTAGGGGTCGCAACTACTTGATGACTAATGATGAAGCCAAACAATCGAACGAAGTTGTCTCAGGTACTTTCATGGTTAATTCTAATCCGGCGAGGATTCTTTTTGATAGCGGTGCAAATTTGTCGTTTGTGTCTCCTAAATTTGTGCCTAAACTTGATAGACCATTAGCTAAGTTAAGTCGTCCGGTAGAAGTCGAAATAGCGAACGGCAAGACGGTGCTAGTGGTTGATGTGTGTGAAAATTGTGATGTTGTTTTTGGTACTGAAACCTTTAAAATTAATCTTGTTCCAATGACCTTGGGCGACTTTGATATTGTCGTTGGTATGGATTGGCTTGATCGTTATAGAGCCGATATTGCATGCCATGATAAGTTTATTCGTGTGAAGACCCCAAGTGGGGGAGAGTTGATTATTCATGGTGATAGGCGGAGGAGACCGGTGCCGATATGCACTTTTGCACGGGCACATCGTCATGTTGTTACCGGCGGCTTGGCTTTCCTTGCTCATGTTATTGATACTAGTGATGAGCCGCCACCCATTCGTGGAATTCCGGTTGTTAGTGATTTCGATGACGTTTTTCCGGACGAATTACCGGGTGTTCCGGCGGAAAGACAAGTTGAATTTCGCATCGAGTTGGTTCCGGGGGCTACCCCCATTTCTAAAACTCCTTATCGTTTAGCACCAACGGAAATGCAAGAGTTGTTAAATCAAACCCAAGAGTTGCTTGAGAAGGGTTTTATTCGACCGAGTGCTTCGCCATGGGGCGCACCGGTATTATTTGTGAAAAAGAAAGATGGAAGTATGCGGATGTGCATCGATTATCGGGAGTTGAATAAAGTGACGATCAAGAATCGTTATCCATTGCCTCGGATTGACGATTTGTTTGACCAACTCCAAGGTGCGACGTATTTCTCAAAGATCGACCTACGGTCCGGCTATCACCAAATGCGGGTCCGTGAGGAAGACATCGAGAAAACGGCCTTTCGAACACGTTATGGGCATTTTGAATTCGTGGTTATGCCTTTTGGTCTTACGAATGCACCGGCGGCATTCATGGATCTTATGAACCGGGTGTGCCAACCTATGTTGGACAAGTCGGTTATTGTGTTTATTGACGACATACTAGTCTACTCGAAAAGTATGAACGAACATGAACGTCATTTGCTTGAAGTATTGAAGACTTTACGAAAGGATAAGTTGTATGCTAAGTTCTCCAAATGTGAATTTTGGCTAAGGGAAGTCCAATTCCTTGGTCATATTGTGAACAAAGACGGTATTCAAGTAGATCCGGGGAAGATAGAGACAGTGAAGAGTTGGGGACGACCGACTACGCCTACGGAAATCCGAAGTTTTCTCAGATTGGCCGGTTATTATCGTCGGTTTATCCAAGACTTTTCTAAGATTGCTTCTCCATTAACGAAGTTGACGAGGAAGAATGCTAAGTTTAATTGGGAGAACGAACACGAAATTGCTTTTCAATTGTTAAAAGAGAAGTTGTGTCAAGCTCCGGTGTTAGTATTACCGGAAGGTGTGGAAGATATGACGGTTTATTGTGATGCTTCGCTAAATGGGCTCGGGTGTGTTCTAATGCAAAGAGGTAAAGTCATCGCTTATGCCTCTCGACAATTAAAGGAACACGAAACAAGATATCCGACTCATGATCTTGAGTTGGCGGCGGTAGTGCATGCGTTGAAAATTTGGCGCCATTACTTGTATGGTGTCAAGTGTACGATTTATTCGGATCATAAGAGTTTGAAACATCTCTTTAATCAACGAGATTTGAATTATCGCCAACGTAGGTGGATGGATGTAGTGAAAGACTACGATTGTGAAATACTTTATCATCCGGGTAAGGCGAATGTTGTCGCGGATGCGTTGAGTCGATAGAGTCAACATCCGGCGATAAAAGTGGGGTCGTCACGTTTGATTATTTCCAACAATTTCTTGAGAAGCTTGGCGAGATTCAAATAGAGGCTTACGTTCACAATAAGCATGTGGAACGAATCGTGGGCCAATCGGAGTTCATTACTATGGGCCCACGTGGTTTGTTGTCCTTTCAAGGAAGGGTGTGGGTGCCTAACATGGGTGATTACTGATGGGTGCTACTTGATGAAGCACATAAGTCAAAATATTCCATTCATCCGGGCGCGACAAAAATGTATCATGACTTGAAGAAAGATTATTGGTGGCCGGGCATGAAACGTGATGTTGTGAAGTATGTTGAGCAATGTGTCACGTGTTTACAAGTAAAAGCCGAACACCAAAAGCCGTATGGTAAGTTAAAACCGTTAGAAATCCCGAAATGGAAATAGGAGCACATTACCATGGATTTCATTACAAAGTTACCTAAAACGGCGAGAACCCAATTCGATTCGATTTGGGTTATAGTTGACCGATTGACAAAAAGCGCTTTGTTTCTTCCCATTAAAGAAGCGATATCGTCGGAGACCTTGGCTAAGTTGTTTATCAAGGAAGTGGTCTCGCAACATGGGGTTCCTATATCTATTATTTCGGATCGAGATACCCGTTTTACATCTCGGTTTTGGGAAAAGTTTCATGAAGATATGTGTACGCAATTGAAGTTGAGCACGGCGTATCATCCTCAAACGGACGGTCAAACCGAACGTACGAATCAAACTTTGGAAGATATGCTACGAGCGTGCATCATTGACTTCGGTGGTAGTTGGGATGAGCATTTGCCTTTGGTGGAATTCTCGTACAATAATAGTTATCATACTAGTATCGGGATGCCACCTTACGAAATGCTTTATGGGCGTAGGTGTCGAACTCCCGTTTGTTGGGGAGAAGTGGGTCAAAGAGAGATCGGGAGTACCGATTTGGTTTTAGAGACTAATGGCAAGATCGATTTGATTCGGGAACATTTGAAGAAGGCTCAAGATAGGCAAAAGTCGTATGCCGATAGACGTAGGCGATTGATTGAGTTCCAAGAAGGCGATATGGTGATGCTTAAGGTTTCGCCATGGAAAGGTATTATTCGATTTCGAAAACGGGGAAAGTTAGCTCCTCGGTTTATTGGACCGTTCAAGGTTTTAGCTCGTGTTGGTGAAGTTGCATATCGATTAGAATTACCCGAAGAGCTTGCGGGGATCCATAATACAATTCATGTTTCCCACCTCCGTAAGTGTCTTGCGGATGATTCCTCATGGATGCCTTTAGACGAGATCGAGCTAAACAACAAGTTAGAATATGTCGAAGAACCGATTGCTATCCTTGACGAGAAGGTGAAAATGTTGAGGAATAAAGAGGTGAGGACCTTTAAGGTTCAATGGCGACGAAGTAAAGGTTCTGAGTTCACTTGGGAGCCTGAAGAGTTCGTGTTAGTTTATCTTCCCTCTTGTCATGCGGCTTGGATTGCGAGGACGCAATCCGAATAAGTGGGGGAGAGTTGTAAGACCCGAATATTCGTAGTGTACATATGTGTATATGAGTTACTCAAGTTTGGGGTTTTTGTTGCACATAATTAAAAAGACAAAAGATGCTGAACTGGGAGGTCGCGCGCCGCGCGGCTAGGTGGTGCGCCGCGCCATCTGTCTGCGACAGATTCCTTTCTTCTTTTTAAAATAGATATTTTGAGGGCGATTGTGTAATTTCACTTTAGGGCCGAATTTAATACCCTAGATCAGTTTTGGGGAGCTCATTTACTACTCCCACAACAACCTCATCTTCTCCAATTAAACTCTAGTGAGAGAGTGCAATCCTTGAGAGAGAAAGCTCCATTAAAGGGTAAAAGAGGTTGAATCGGGTCTCGGTGCAAGTTACAAAGTCGTTCATCTAGTCGATAGCTACGTGGTGATTGTGTTGGTAAGTTATAAAACCCAATTTCTTACTTTAATTGCTTTAAGGGTTAGGGTTTGGGCTAGTGATGAACCAAAGACCCATTTTGTTAGTATTTTGGGGATTTTGGGTGAATATGAGTTATGAAGGCTCATTGATGACTAACCTAGGGTTTGAATGTGTTAATTGGACTTTTGAGTCTTAAATTTAGTTAGTTAGTGCTAGAACACTTTAATAATATGTAAATGGGTGTTATTGGGTATGGATGACCCAAATGGGTGTGTTGACCTTGAAATGGGTTAAATGAGTCTTTAATGACCTCAGTGGCCTAGCAATTATGAAAACGAGTTAGCCTTGTGACCTAAATGTGTTTTAAACCCATCTTGACGAATGATTAGGGTTTTGGTGTGTGTTGACCCAATTTAGGGTTAAGGGTGCAAATGGGTTGAAATTGCACCATTGGGTCAAAATGGCTTAGAATGGTGAAAGGGTTTGGTTGACCGACTTGAGTTTGCGTTTGATGATGTGTATAATATGATAGGTACGTTACTTTGAGGTCTTGCAAGCTCGGGTATCTTTTCACAAGACTTTGAGGTGAGTGGAATAATTATATGAGTATGTATATAATGTATCTATTTGTTGTAGCGTGAAAGGTGTAGTGTCGAGGTGTTAAGACACCACGTTTCACGTGAAGAGTGTAGCATCGAGGTGTTAAGATGCCACTCGGGTGTAGCATCGAGGTGTTAAGATGCCACCTAGGAGTGTAGTGTCGAGGTGTTAAGACACCACTCCGTAAAATAATGAGTGTTGCATCGAGGTGTTAAGATGCCACTCGGGGTGATGTGCCGAGGTGTTAAGGTGCCACCCTAGGGGTTAGTGGTGCGAGGTGTTAAGTGCCCTAACGGATGTTATGAACACCGATGGCGTTTTCGCGAGCGCCGTTCCCTTGTACTATTGGTCGACCATGGTTATTTGTGTTGTAAGCGTATTATATTATTCGAGTTATATTCATATGCGGTTGTTATGCTAGCTTGTGGTATTGGAGATTTATAGCTTGTTTTTGTGACGATAAGCTAAATGTGCATGCTAGCGTGTTTGCGGTTTGGTGTGTAAGTGTATGCAAGTAGGTATAATTATATATGTATTCGTATAATTATTGCATTCACTAAGCTTTGCTTACCCTCTCGTTGTTTACTATTTTTATAGGTTCGGTTTTGGACAAGGGTAAGGGCATCGTTTTGGACTAGAGATCCCGCTTGATGCTAGGGGACGCTTTTGGCTTTAGTAGCTCTTGGAGTTGACCGATAGTTGGGTAGTTTAATCCCAAACGCCATGCTCATTGTGTAGTTTGGAACTTAAACTTTTTGGTGGTCGAAACTCGTAAATTGTATTAAACTTGTAAAACGGCCGATGTGGGCCCCACTTGTAAAACATTGATTTTATATTTGAAACAGGTTAGTTTTACATATTTGGATGTATGGTAAAAAGCGTTTCGTCTAAAAGTGTCGGGAACTAGTCAATCTTTTTCGCATTTTGAGACTTTCCGGACAGACCCGAATGGCGCGCCGCGCGGCCATACTGGCGCGCCGTGCCAGTTCACTGTGCAGCAATTTTTTTTTTATTTTGTATTTTTCACGTGGTTTGTTCGCGGGTTGGTTTGAGTTGTTACAATAGCACTAATAGATTAATGATTCAGATAAGAATAGTTATGAAAATATCTTCAGAAATATGGAGGATATTTATAATGAAAGATACGATGATATCTTGAAATTTCTAATATCATTGGATGATGAAGAAGAATTATCCGTAAGGGTTTAGATTCAGAAGCAAGGTATTCACTAAAGATTTCATCAGAAACAGAATCATTTGGATTATTTGAAGTCAAACTTATTCTTTGTGATTTGTCCACGGCTTCCTTCATAGTTTGGCCTAATCCGCCTTTCGGTACTAAATTTTCTATTGAGTGTTTTCAATACTCCATTCTTTATCATCAAATTTTCGACAGTTAATGTCGTGTACAGTTTGTGCTGCTGTATTTCAGCTTTTTCAGAATTTCAGAATGGAAGATCATAATTCTAAGAGATAAATGTTATATGCTTGCATATAACTGTTGATATAGATATGCTGCGAGATTTCAAGATACTGATTGCTGATTCTCGGTATTTGGTATGGCAATTCTTGTTACAAGGTGCGGATGAGTACATGATGAGGCTTCAATAGATAAATTTAGTGATTTGTCAAAGAGATTTAAACCAAGGAGCGACGAGGTTGCTGATACATCTGCTGGTAATATGATGGAATATAAAAGAATTCTCCGGTATCAAAAGGGTAATCGTATATATCAGGATTATAGTAAGGCTACTTTGAATGAAAAGTCGAAGTTGACTTGCTGGAGCTATGATAAAATTGGCTACTTTGAAAAGGGATCGTAAAGTTATTTTTGCTAATAAATGTCAAAGGATCTGACGCGGCTACGTGTTAAACTTTTACTCAGTTGCCGAGAGTTTCTCAGGTGTAATACTATATACAATAATCTTTCCTTCCGTAGATGAAGTGCGGTTGGTTCATCCTTTCGATTGAGGTGTTTTCAAGAATCATGAAAGGTTTCGAACGCAGATTGTAATCGTTAAGATACAAATGAAGTTTAAGATGAAATCAAGTGGCAAACTTGAAGAATTATTTAGTTTCATATGTTATAGTCAATATTTTAATTCATTTTAATTATCCAATGTTGGTAGTCCACAGTTGATAGTCCACAGTTAGCAATTCAATAATTCATATATAGTTTAATATATAATATTCGAATTAATTAATACGTATCGTGACCCGTGTACATGTCTCAGACTCGATAACAACTCAAATTATATATATTATTGTAAAATCAACCTCAACCCTGTATAGAGAACTCGATCATTACTGCATATAGAGTATCTATGGTTATTCCAAATAATATATATAAATGCGTCGATATGATATGTCAATACCTTGTATACGTGTCCCGATATTTAAAGTGCGTAAAATAAATAACAGAAATTAAATAACGATAAATAAAGTGCGTAAAGTAAATAACAGAAATTAAATGACGATAAATAAAGTTGCGAGAATGTAAATTGCAATAATTAAATTGCGATAAATAAAATGTAATCAGTTAGCTAGGAACAATTAGCTAGGAACATTTAGCGTGGATTCTTAACAAAATTTCTCATAGTTAATTTGTTTGTTTCTAACAAATTTTATTTTGTCAAATATTTTCTTCATTGTGCCACTTGTTGGATTCAGATAAATCAAAATCCAAATATGAAATTGGATGAATATGGTTATTCTGTGGTGAACGGATACGTATATCGGTGGATGTAAATAGGATAGTAAATGACTGTTGAATCAGATTCGAAGAATGTACAATGTAACTTATTAATGTGAAATCTAAATATTCCTCGGGTAATACCTACCCGTTAAAATATTTTCACCATTAACAGTTTGTACAAAAGAATTTTTAATTACAATCTTTGTGAAAATATATATACAAATATATTTTCTTCAGATGTAATCATGAATTTAATGAGTCAATAAAATATTAAACTCATTTGATTTACGGTTAGAATCAGAGTACATAATCTTTAAAATATTTAGAGATTACTTAATCACCATGGAGAACGAAGATAATTGATGTAGAACTATACGTAAAACGATGATTATACTCAAGGTACAGAATGAGATGTTGAGGCGTGTTTTGTTGAAACTTGAGTTGTTGGTGGTACTGGTATTGATGTTGGTGGTACTGTTGGTGCCGGTGATGTTGCTGAAACTGATACATTTTGCACCATATTTCCCAAGGTTACAACTCGGGCGCGAAGCTCGTTGGCTTCTTCCATTACTATAGGATGATTGTCGGTCGGAACGAGCGGATGAAAAAGGTTTAGAATTTTAGATAGAATATAATCGTGGCGAGATATTCGGGAAATGAGATTGAGAATGGTGGTTCGGATTGGTTCGCCGGTGAATGCTTCGGGTTCTTCGCCCAGAGGACAATATGGTGGATGAAAGGTGTGAAGACCCGTCCTAATCCATCGGGATGAAGTCCATATCGATTACAAACAATTCCCAACAGTTGATTACATCGCGAGGTACTTGACCTCTATATGATACATTTTACAAACATTGCATTCGTTTTTAAAAGACAAACTTTCATTTACGTCGACAGTTGACAGACATGCATACCATTTCATAATATATCCAAATATAATCGACTTAATAATAATCTTGATGAACTCAATGACTCGAATGCAACGTCTTTTGAAATATGTCATGAATGATTTCAAGTAATATCTCTAAAATGAGCGAATGCACAGCGGAAGATTTCTTTCATACCTGAGAATAAACATGCTTTAAAGTGTCAACCAAAAGGTTGGTGAGTTCATTAGTTTATCATAAATAATCATTTCATAATTTTAATAGACCACAAGATTTCATATTTCCATTTCTCATAAACATACGACCCATACCTAGAGACAAAAATATCATTCATATGGATTGAACACCTGGTAACCGACATTAACAAGATGCATATATAAGAATATCCCCATCATTCAGGGACATCCTTCGGATATGATATAAATTTCGAAGTACTAAAGCATCCGGTACTTTGGATGGGGTTTGTTAGGCCCAATAGATCTATCTTTAGAGTTCGCGTCAATTAGGGTGTCTGTTCCCTAATTCTTAGATTACCAGACTTAATAACAAGGGGCATATTCGACTTCGATAATTCAACCATATAATGTAGTTTCGATTACTTGTGTCTATTTCGTAAAACATTTATAAAAGCAGCGCATGTATTCTCAGTCCCAAAAATATATATTGCAAAAGCATTTAAAAAGGGATTAATGAAACTCACCTAATGTATTTTTGTAGTAAAAAGACATAGAACGACATTGAACAAGTATAGGGTTGGCCTCGGATTCACGAACCTATATCATTGGTATATATATTAAGACATATCATAATGTTTAAATAATTAGTTTAAATGTCATTTTAATAATTAAATAAATTTTATGTATTATATATACAATTTGAATAACTACTTAACATTTTTATATATATTAGATTGATATTAAAGTGTTTAGTATAAGGTATGTTATTTATGATAATTATTATATATTCATGTTCACAAAAATATCATATAATGTATTATTATTAATACTTATATATATGTTTATATTAAAATATATTTTATATATATAATTTAATTAATATTAAATATTAATAACCTTTTATATAACAAAAACAACAAAATAAAATAAAATTAGTGTTTAGTATTATTATTATTGATATGGTATATGTAATAAATATAGTTATTCATATAAAAAGGTGTTTATTTGTTATAATAATAATATAGTAATGATAATAATAATCTTAATAATAAATTTAATAATAATGTTATTTTAAATAAAATGATAATTTTCCTAACAATGATAATAATAATATTAATGATACTAGTTCTAATAATCATATCAATAATTTAGTTAGTATTAATATTTATGATAATTCTATTATTCTAATAATAATAATAATAATAATAATAATAATAATAATAATAATAATAATAATAATAATAATAATAATAATAATAATAATAATAATAATTTTATACCTAATAAAAGAGGTAGACGTCTGGTGATGTTTCCCCAAAACAGATCGAAGTTAAAAGGGCAGGACACATCTCTTGATTTAGGGTTCTTTGCTTCAACACTCGATCAAAAACCACCGAGGTACCGTAGGTTATTGATTCATCACCATCATCATCATCGTTTCCCTCATCTCCACCAGTGTTCATCATCATCGCATCATTATCCTTTGTCAATTTTAGTAATCGATTCATCAATTGATTATGTAGGTAATTAATTCTTTGATGTTCTCCTAATTACATCATCCCTTTATATATATTCTGTATTTTAAACTAATCGAACATGAGCTGTAATAATTGGTATGTTATTTGGATTGTTCAATTCGTTACCACAATTATAAAGGTTAATCTGCTTTTGTAAATTAATTTACTCTTTTGTTATTTGAAGATGATTAATATGGTATATACCTTCTCAAAGTAATTTGATTCGAGCTGTAGGAGATTAAATGGTAGCCTGAAGTAGAAAGCCAATATAGCAGCAGCATAAAGGTGTAGGTGGTGAAACGAGTTAGAGGGTTTGATGGGTGTGGTGGTGTTCAATCGTGATTAGAACAGAAAATCTTGCAGTTTTGGTGGTGGTGTTTTGGTTGGTGATAGTAGATGGTTAAATGAAGAAGATGGGTGGTTGTAACGACCCGCACTTTTCCGATCGTTCTATACTTATGAGATTAATATTTACATAAATTAAACCTTACCAACATGATAAGCAATCCAAATTGTTGAGACTTATGTTTTTGAAAAGAGTTTTACACAACGTTTGACCGTCTAGTTTGACCGATGATATCACGAACTATACAATATATGATAATTATACATACATATTTAACATGATCTAAGGATGTTTTAATATCTCATTTTGTATTAATAACAAAAAGTCATAAGTATATTTTGAAACTACTAACTTAAGTTTTCAAAACAAAAACCTACGTAACGTTATTTGACATAAATACTGATGATTTATAATGTTTATACATATATCGTATAAGTAATGTATTTAATCATTTTTAAAGGGATTTTATACATAAAACAATATAAGTATATTTACAAAAGATAGTTATATTTGAATTCTCGTTCCGTTTCCTCAATAATCCTATACGTATATCTAGGGTACTATACACAGCTTCTAGAAGTATTTACTATTGGTATATACCAATAGAAATCTTCAATTATTGGAATAATATGTCATTCATGACATAATAAATTTTAACTTATCTTAGATATTTTCACTAAAAACCAAATTTTCAAGCCTATAAATAAGCACCATTTCTAACTCATTTTTACACATTCATTTTCCAAATTTTACTTCCAATTTTCACACACACTTGCAAGAACTCTCTCAACTTTTATTTTACTACTTCTTTCCAGCAACTTTACATTTTAAACTTGAGGTAAAAACTCTACTTCAACTCTTTTTCAATTCATATATTTAAAGCTATATATATAAGAGTTTATAAACTAGAACATAGTTTGAATGATTTCAAACTTGTTCGCAAACTAAATAGATCCTTCTAACTTAACTTTTAAAATACTTCAAGAACTGTAACATATCTTAATTATATGCTAACTTAACAAGGTATAACTTGGTTTTTCAAAGAACACCTTAAAAACTGAATTTACGACGTCGGAGTGCAACCGGGGGCTGTTTTGGGTTGGATAATTAAAAACCATCTTAAACTTTGAATTGGAGGTTTATTTTCTGGAAAAATGATTTTTACTATGAATATGATAACACATAAAAATTTCATGATTTAACTCAAAGTATAAGTATTTTTAGAAAAATAATCATTTGAGGTTGTTTACATGATGGAAAATGATTAACTTCATAAGTTTCACTAAAGTTTGACCTATGCCGTGTGATTTTGAATACAAACTAAGGTATTTACAGTTCATAGTCTTAAAGAGGGACTCGATCCAAGGAGATGGCAAGTTGAATCAACGAAAACGGAGTTGTAACGAAGAAACTATGACCGAAACAAAATCGGATATCCAAGACTAGTTTAGCCACGAAAATAATTGGGAAAAAATTAAATAAATCACATCTTTTTAAGTTAACATGATATTTTATATATATGTACTTATAATTCAATTTTATATGGTTCAGGATCACCCGTAAACAACACGAGAAGATTAATCATAAGATCCCATGATTGTACGCAACACGTCATTTGACAACACCGGTACTTTATGTACGCAACACGTCATTTGACAACACCGGTACCATGGGTCAAGATTAATCTCGACCAATACATATACGATGGGGTTTTATTTATTTCGTTGGGGGTTTTATTTATTTCATTGCGGGTATATTAAACATCTAAAAATGAACCATTAAAATTGAATTACTAACAACGAACTGCTAACTACGGACTAAGGAATTATTCAAAGTATTAAAAGTATAACAAGTATATATATGTGACGTTTGTTTAAAAAGAAAAGGTATTGATATATTATATATGGATAGGTTCGTGATATCAACCGGAGACCAAGTCAAATTATATATATATCTTCAAGACGAAGGTGAGTATATAGTCCCACTTTTAAACTCTAAATATTTCGGGATGAGAATACATGTATTTTATGTTTTACGATATGGACACAAGTAACTGAAAAATATATTCTACGTTGAGTTGTACCACTGGCATACTTCCCTGTAGCTTGGTAACTGTTATTTACAGCGGTATTGTAAACGCGAATCCTGTTGATAGATCTATCGGGCCTGACAACCCCAACCGGACTGGACGACCAGTATTCAACGGTTGCACAGTACTTCGTTTCGTGACTACACTTGGTACGGTGTAGCAAGATTTCATAATAAAGGGAATATGCGACGTGATTAAATGTTAAGTATGGTTACCAAGTGCTCAACCACTTAGAATATTTTTATTAAACTGTTTATATACGAAATCTTGTGGTCTATATATATATATTGCTGCCGGCATTAAACCTATATCTCACCAACTTTATGTTGACCTTTTAAAACATGTCTATTCTCAGGTGATTACTAAAGCTTCCGCTGCATTATGTTGAATTTGAGCAGGATCTTGCGTACGCATATTTGTGTCAAAAATAAAACTGCATACCCAAGGATTTGTGTTGTAAAATATGCTCGAAATCGTGTTGTTATCATTATATGTAAAGTTTGTAAGTCGAAGATTATCGCTAAACGATAATCATCTTTTTATTGTCTAAAGCTTGTAACAAAAATAATGGTTATGGTTTGTAATGTATAATATATGCAGTTTCTCTTTTAAAAATGTCGCATATAGAGGTCAATACCTCGCAATGAAATCATACGTTATCTAACACGTTCTTATGGTTAAGGACGGGTTATGACATGTGGTATCAGAGCGGTGGTCTTAGCGAACCAGGTTTGCATTAGTGTGTCTAACCGATAAGTCGTTAGGATACATTAGTAAGTCTGGACTTTGACCGGGTCTGATTTAAAAACCATTGCTTATCATTGTTGGTTAAAATTTATATGTAAATATTATGTAGTACTAATGGGTTAGTTGTTGTATGATAGATGTCGGGCTCAAAACTTGTTATCACATTCAGCGACTCCGAACCAGAATCTTCAGATGGTGTTCCAGTCATTAACCTATCCGATGACGAAAATAATATCTTTGGGGAAGACTCACAAATTCCGGATGAACCGACTATAGAGAACCCGGAAAGTGAACCCGAGGAGGAAAGTGAACCCGAGGAGGAAAGTGAACTCGAGGAGGAAAGTGAACCCGAGGAGGAAAGTGGACCCGAGGAAGAAATACAGGAAATTACAAAAGACGAGTTCGAACTAGGAAAGAAACGAAAGGCTAATGAATTAGAAAATTCAAATCCCGAGTTTAGTAAGGATGATGTGGCACCAACTCCACTAGACACTACCACCCCTATTCCCGCTATTCCTATTCGTGCTGTCCCGGCATCCAGTTCTTCAGCCCCACAGCCAAAATATAGGCAGACAGCTAGGATAAGCGTTAGGCCATTCCTTGAACCTAAACGTCCTAGAAAATAGACCAAACGATGCGCTGCCGTATTAAACCATGGGATCATATAATGTTTTGTATAATATTATTAGTGTGGTTTGCTTAATGTTCGATATAAGATAAGCATATGTAAAATAGTGAAGTGTGAAATGCAATAATTTTCCATGGTTAAGTATTATTTAGATGGTAGTAATTGATTCTGTACTAAGCTATTAAGTATGGACATTAACGGGTAGGTACTACCCTAGATATAATTATAAAACGCTAATAAGAAGAAAAGGCTTTTATAATAATACCTGGTTCATATTATTAATAAGCTATAATGTACTGTAAATATACACTACATCTATAATATTCCATGTGAATAATTATTTTCTTTTCATTCTTATAGAAGAATATGGCGCGATTGAACCGAATGACGGAACAAGAAATCCAGGAACTCATCAATCAACGAGTGAACGACAGAATGTTATGGGTCGAGGCTGCAAGAGGTGCTGCAGTTAACCCAAATCCTCGTGTGGGGTGCACTTACAAAACTTTTCAAGCTTGCAAGCCCTCATCATTCAGTGGAACAGAAGGACCAATCGGTTTAACCCGGTGGATAGAAAAGATGGAGACTGTGTTTAAAATCAGTGGTTGTGTTGAAAAGGACATGACCAAGTATGCATCGTGCACTTTACAAGATAGTGCACTCACGTGGTGGAAAAATTATGTGAAGGCTGTAGGAGGAGATGTAGCTTATGATACTCCGTGGGAAGAATTCAAAACAATGTTAATCAACGAATATTGTCCAAGGAACGAGGTTAGGAAGTTGGAAGACGAGTTACGAAGTCTGAAGGTTATTGGTACTGAAATCACCAACTACAATCAGCGATTCATGGAATTAGTTTTGCTATGTCCTGAATTGGTTCCAACCGAAGAACGGAAGATTGAAATGTACAAAGATGGTTTGCCCAAAAAGGTCAAGGCAAACGTTACAGCATCGAAACCTAAGACAATTCATGAAGCTATAACCATGGCAAACGAGCTAATGGATCAGGTCATCATGGATAAGAAAGCATCCAATACTGATGTGAAGGTATCAGGTAACAAAAGAAAGTGGAATGGAAATTATGATCGAGGTAACCAACAACAATCTTTTAAGAAACAAGAAACCATACAAGGTGCAGGTGGTGGTTCAAGCTTTGGTTACAAAGGACAAAATCCTTTATGCAACCGATGCCACAAACATCACTCTGGCTAATGTAATGTGGTATGCAACAAATGTAATCGAAAGGGTCATCTTGCTGAAGATTGTAGGGCTCTCGTTACAAATACAAATGGTACCAAGACTCCTGCCACCAATGCAAATAGAACTGCTTTGGCTACTATTACTTGTTATGGGTGTGGAAAACAAGGTCACTATAAGAGCCAGTGTCCGAATCCAGAGAAGAATAATGGATCTGCACGTGGAAGAGCATTTGTTATTAATGCTAGAGAGGCGTGTGAAGACCCGGAGCTTGTTACGGGTACGTTTACCATTAATAACTTATCCGCATCTATTATATTTGATACTGGTGCCGATAGAAGTTACGTGAGTAGAGGCTTTTACGCTAAATTGAATTGTTCATCATTACCTCTAGATGCTAAGTACATGATTGAGTTAGCTAATGGTAAACTAATTAAAGCCGATAAAATTTGCCGTGATTGTAAAATAAATTTAGCCGGAGAAACATTTAAAATTGACTTAATACCCGTAGAATTAGGAAGTTTTGATGTAATAGTCGGCATGGACTGGATGTCCAAAGTAGGAGCTGAAGTTGTGTGTGCCAAGAAGGCAATTCGCATTCCTTGTAAGGATAGAATGCCGGTGATGATTTATGGAGAGAAGGGTAACTCAAAGCTAAAACTCATTAGTTATTTGAAAGCTCAAAAGTGCTTGAAGAAAGGGTGCTATGCTATCTTAGCACATGTTAATAAAGTCGAAAAGAAAGAAAAAGAGAAGTGCATCAACGATGTGCCTGTGGCAAGAGATTTTCCTGAAGTTTTTCCGGAAGAGTTGCCGGGATTACCTCCATTTAGATCTGTAGAATTTCAAATAGATTTAGTACCAGGAGCCGCACCAGTGGCTCGTGCTCCATATAGACTTGCACCGTCCGAGTTAAAAGAACTTCAGAGTCAGTTAAAAGAATTACTGGATCATGGATTCATACGACCAAGTACTTCACCGTGGGGAGCTCCGATTCTATTTGTTAAAAAGAAAGATGGATCTTTTAGGATGTGTATAGATTATCGTGAATTAAATAAGTTAACTATCAAAAATCGGTATCCACTACCGAGAATTGACGACTTATTTGATCAACTCCAGGGATCATGTGTTTATTCGAAAATCGACCTAAGATCGGGCAATCATCAACTACGTGTCAAAGAAGAGGACATTCCGAAAACTGCTTTTCGGACACGTTATGGTCATTACGAATTTTTGGTCATGCCGTTTGGATTGACGAATGCGCCAGCTGTATTCATGGACCTCATGAATCGAGTTTGTAGTCCGTATTTAGATAAGTTTGTTATCGTTTTCATTGATGACATTCTTATCTATTCCAAGAGTGAGCAAGAGCATGAGCAGCATTTAAGGTTGATATTAGAGTTGTTGAGAAAAGAACAGCTATACGCTAAATTTTCTAAGTGTGCTTTCTGGTTGAAAGAAGTGCAATTTCTTGGCCACGTTGTTAGTAGCAAAGGAATTCAGGTTGATCCAGCAAAAATTGAAGCCATTGAAAAATGGGAGACTCCTAAAACACCAATGCAGATACGCCAATTTTTGGGTTTAGCCGGTTATTATAGAAGGTTTATTCAAGATTTTTCCCGAATAGCTAAGCCGTTGACAGCATTAACGCAAAAAGGGAAGAAATACGAATGGACCTCGGAGCAGGAGAACGCATTTCAATTACTGAAGAAGAAGTTAACTACGGCGCCTATTTTATCGTTACCTGAAGGGAACAATGATTTTGAAATATATTGTGACGCTTCGCGACAAGGTTTTGGTTGTGTTCTTATGCAACGAAAGAAAGTTATTGCATACGCATCTCGACAATTGAAGATTCACGAGCGGAATTATACGACGCATGATCTAGAACTGGGAGCAGTCGTGTTTGCGTTAAAGATATGGAGACACTACTTATATGGGGTTAGATGCACTGTGTTTACTGATCATAAAAGTCTTCAACATATTTTTGATCAGAAACAGCTGAACATGAGGCAACGTAGGTGGGTCGAGTTAATAAACGACTATGATTGTGAAATTCGTTATCATCCCGGGAAAGCGAATGTGGTGGCTGACGCACTAAGCAGAAAGGAACGAGAACCAATTCGAGTACGAGCGATGAACATAAAAATTCGCATGAATCTCAACTCACAAATCAAAGAAGTTCAACGAGAAGCACTTACTAAAGAAAATATAGGAAATGAAATAATGAAGAAGTATGAGAAGCAACTCGTTATACGGGAAGATGGAATTCGATATTTTGCAAACCGTATTTGGGTACCGAAGTTGGGTGGATTAAGGAAGTTGATATTGAACGAGGCACATAAGACAAGATACTCGATACATCCTGGAGTTGGAAAGATGTATCAAGATCTTAAGACACATTATTGGTGGCCTAACTTAAAGACAGACATTGCAACATATGTTGGGGAGTGTTTAACTTGTTCCAAGGTCAAGGCAGAACACCAGAAACCATCAGGGTTACTTCAACAACCAGAAATCCCAGAATGGAAATGGGATGGTATTACCATGGATTTCATCACGAAGTTACCAAAGACTGCCTGGGGATACGACACCATTTGGGTGATTGTTGATCGTCTTACCAAATCTGCCCATTTCTTGCCTATAAAGGAAACGGATAGAATGGAGAAACTATTACGATTGTATATAAAGGAAATTGTTTCAAGGCATGGAATACCTATTTCCATTATATCCGATCGTGATAGTAGATTTACCTCAAAGTTCTGGCAATCACTGCAGGAGGCACTAGGAACTCGTTTAGATATGAGTACCGCATATCATCCGCAAACCGACGGGCAGAGTGAAAGAACGATTCAGACTCTTGAAGACATGCTCAGGGCATGTGTGATCGATTTTGGAAACGGATGGGATAAGTATCTACCGTTAGCAGAATTTTCGTATAATAATAGTTATCATGCAAGCATTAAAGCTGCACCATTCGAAGCATTGTATGGAAGGAAGTGTAGATCTCCTATCTGTTGGAATGAAGTAGGAGATCGACAATTAACGGGTCCCGAGATCATACACGAAACGACTGAGAAGATTGTACAAATCAAGGAGAGATTGAAAACAGCCCGTAGTCGCCAAAAGAGCTACGCCGATGTTCGAAGGAAACCATTAGAGTTTCAGATCGGTGACATGGTTATGTTAAAAGTGTCACCATGGAAAGGTGTAATACGTTTCGGAAAAAGGGGTAAACTGAACCCAAGGTACGTAGGCCCGTTCAAGATTATTGAACGCATTGGACCGGTAGCTTATCGACTCGAGTTACCGCAACAACTCGCCGGAGTACATAATACCTTTCACGTCTCAAACCTTAAGAAGTGTCTTGCAAAGGAAGACCTCACCATTCCTCTTGAAGAAATCCATGTCGATGAGAAACTACAATTCATCGAAGAACCAATCGAAATCATGGATCGTGAAGTTAAACAGCTCAAGCAGAGCAACATACCAATCGTTAAGGTTCGTTGGAATGCTCGAAGAGGTCCTGAGTTTACTTGGGAACGAGAGGATCAGATGAAACAAAAGTATCCACACTTGTTTCTCGATGACGCAAAATAGGTACAATTTTAAAATTTCGGGACGAAATTTATTTAACGGGTAGGTACTGTAACGACCCGCACTTTTCCGATCGTTCTATACTTATGAGATTAATATTTACATAAATTAAACCTTACCAACATGATAAGCAATCCAAATTGTTGAGACTTATGTTTTTGAAAAGAGTTTTACACAACGTTTGACCGTCTAGTTTGACCGATGATATCACGAACTATACAATATATGATAATTATACATACATATTTAACATGATCTAAGGATGTTTTAATATCTCATTTTGTATTAATAACAAAAAGTCATAAGTATATTTTGAAACTACTTAACTTAAGTTTTCAAAACAAAAACCTACGTAACGTTATTTGACATAAATACTGATGATTTATAATGTTTATACATATATCGTATAAGTAATGTATTTAATCATTTTTAAAGGGATTTTATACATAAAACAATATAAGTATATTTACAAAAGATAGTTATATTTGAATTCTCGTTCCGTTTCCTCAATAATCCTATACGTATATCTAGGGTACTATACACAGCTTCTAGAAGTATTTACTATTGGTATATACCAATAGAAATCTTCAATTATTGGAATAATATGTCATTCATGACATAATAAATTTTAACTTATCTTAGATATTTTCACTAAAAACCAAATTTTCAAGCCTATAAATAAGCACCATTTCTAACTCATTTTTACACATTCATTTTCCAAATTTTACTTCCAATTTTCACACACACTTGCAAGAACTCTCTCAACTTTTATTTTACTACTTCTTTCCAGCAACTTTACATTTTAAACTTGAGGTAAAAACTCTACTTCAACTCTTTTTCAATTCATATATTTAAAGCTATATATATAAGAGTTTATAAACTAGAACATAGTTTGAATGATTTCAAACTTGTTCGCAAACTAAATAGATCCTTCTAACTTAACTTTTAAAATACTTCAAGAACTGTAACATATCTTAATTATATGCTAACTTAACAAGGTATAACTTGGTTTTTCAAAGAACACCTTAAAAACTGAATTTACGACGTCGGAGTGCAACCGGGGGCTGTTTTGGGTTGGATAATTAAAAACCATATTAAACTTTGAATTGGAGGTTTATTTTCTGGAAAAATGATTTTTACTATGAATATGATAACACATAAAAGTTTCATGATTTAACTCAAAGTATAAGTATTTTTAGAAAAATAATCATTTGAGGTTGTTTACATGATGGAAAATGATTAACTTTATAAGTTTCACTAAAGTTTGACCTATGCCGTGTGATTTTGAATACAAACTAAGGTATTTACAGTTCATAGTCTTAAAGAGGGACTCGATCCAAGGAGATGGCAAGTTGAATCAACGAAAACGGAGTTGTAACGAAGAAACTATGACCGAAACAAAATCGGATATCCAAGACTAGTTTAGCCACGAAAATAATTGGGAAAAAATTAAATAAATCACATCTTTTTAAGTTAACATGATATTTTATATATATGTACTTATAATTCAATTTTATATGGTTCAGGATCACCCGTAAACAACACGAGAAGATTAATCATAAGATCCCATGATTGTACGCAACACGTCATTTGACAACACCGGTACTTTATGTACGCAACACGTCATTTGACAACACCGGTACCATGGGTCAAGATTAATCTCGACCAATACATATACGATGGGGTTTTATTTATTTCGTTGGGGGTTTTATTTATTTCATTGCGGGTATATTAAACATCTAAAAATGAACCATTAAAATTGAATTACTAACAACGAACTGCTAACTACGGACTAAGGAATTATTCAAAGTATTAAAAGTATAACAAGTATATATATGTGACGTTTGTTTAAAAAGAAAAGGTATTGATATATTATATATGGATAGGTTCGTGATATCAACCGGAGACCAAGTCAAATTATATATATATCTTCAAGACGAAGGTGAGTATATAGTCCCACTTTTAAACTCTAAATATTTCGGGATGAGAATACATGTATTTTATGTTTTACGATATGGACACAAGTAACTGAAAAATATATTCTACGTTGAGTTGTACCACTGGCATACTTCCCTGTAGCTTGGTAACTGTTATTTACAGCGGTATTGTAAACGCGAATCCTGTTGATAGATCTATCGGGCCTGACAACCCCAACCGGACTGGACGACCAGTATTCAACGGTTGCACAGTACTTCGTTTCGTGACTACACTTGGTACGGTGTAGTAAGATTTCATAATAAAGGGAATATGCGACGTGATTAAATGTTAAGTATGGTTACCAAGTGCTCAACCACTTAGAATATTTTTATTAAACTGTTTATATACGAAATCTTGTGGTCTATATATATATATTGCTGCCGGCATTAAACCTATATCTCACCAACTTTATGTTGACCTTTTAAAACATGTCTATTCTCAGGTGATTACTAAAGCTTCCGCTGCATTATGTTGAATTTGAGCAGGATCTTGCGTACGCATATTTGTGTCAAAAATAAAACTGCATACCCAAGGATTTGTGTTGTAAAATATGCTCGAAATCGTGTTGTTATCATTATATGTAAAGTTTGTAAGTCGAAGATTATCGCTAAACGATAATCATCTTTTTATTGTCTAAAGCTTGTAACAAAAATAATGGTTATGGTTTGTAATGTATAATATATGCAGTTTCTCTTTTAAAAATGTCGCATATAGAGGTCAATACCTCGCAATGAAATCATACGTTATCTAACACGTTCTTATGGTTAAGGACGGGTTATGACAGTGGTTGAAGTGATTTATGGCAATCCTTATCAATAGAACCCAACACTAGCAGTTGTGGTTCAACGATGGAAGCAAGTGATTGTTTTGTTGGGTTTCGGTCCAGCCAGGAATCAACTAAAATAGAAGAGGCTGAAATAGAACTAGAAATAAGCTGTAGCAGTTGGTTTGCAGGTGGTTTGAGGCTGTAGGGCATTTTATGACGGGTTAAAAACAGGAACATAGCAGCTGTAGTTGCAGGCTTGATCGTGGTGGTGATCTTATGGGTTTTCCAAGGAATTAAAGGTAATCATGTATATAAACTATGTGTATATATGTATGCAGATATATATGAGATAGATTAAAGAGAGAGATGTGTGTATGATATTATAGTTTTCAACAGAAATGCAGGGTGATGATACGGTTTATGGTTTTCACTGGTGAGTGTGGCAACTGTTTGTTTAGCTGAATCAAAGAATACAGGTACCATGATTTTTGGTGTTGTATCTTACTAACGAAACACAATATCTTGGTAGTTTAAGGTTTGATAATATGGTTGTGCAGGTGGTCGACAATTTATATGAAAGTAGTTAGAGTAGGGTGGCAGCCGGTTTAAAACAGAAGGGGAGAAGATGGAGCTTGTTTGAGATGATAATCTATGGTAGTAGTGATCAAGAGAATAAGAAAGAGAGCAGAAAGTTAGAGTGATTATTAGATGGGAATGTAATGTAATGATTCTCAATTACAGTAGAATAGATGGGTTCTTGTCAATATGTGTGTGTATTGGTATATACCACTACAAATTCGTGACAAAACCATAAAGTAAGGGAACTAGTAAATCAATTGTTAAATAATAAAGTAGATAGGAAAATCAAATTCTGTTATATGTTCTTGTTTTTATGTGTAATTAATAAAATATTTAATAATGAATATATTAATAATAAAAATAATACAAATAATAATTAAGATGATACTAATATGATAATAACAATAAGGTTAATGATAAAAGTGATGAAAATAATATATTTAAATAAAATGATAATTTTAATAATAATAATAATATTACAACAACAACTATGTCTTAATTTGTAATTAAATATTTTAATAGCACATATTATTAGTTATGTAATTTTTGGAAATTATATAATGTATATATGATAACATATATTAAATATTTGATATTATACATTTTAATATATTACCCTATACATATAATTATCAATTAAGTATAGAAATCATATATATATATATATATATATATATATATATATATATATATATATATATATATATATATATATATACATATATATATATACATATATATATATATATACATATATATATATATACATATATATATATATATATATATATATATATATATATATATATATATATATTATTTACATCCATTGTTCGTGAATCGTCGAGCACAGTCAAAAGGTAATTGATTATATGAACATAGTTCCAAAATTTTCGAGACTCACCATTACAGACTTTGCTCATCGTGTTGAAATTATATAAAGATTGAGTTTAGATTTGATCGGAAATTTCCGGGTCGTCACAGTACCTACCCGTTAATGAAATTTCGTCCCGAAATTTGAGTGAGGTGGTCATGGCTAACAGTAAAAATATTTTCATGACGAATATGAACTGATAATTATAGTTTTATCACCGTTAGTAATATGAATAAGACAATTCGATTATTCGAGACGTACGAGTGAAGTTATCACAAAAGAGTGAATTGGGAAAATAAAGTTTCGTCATAACTTTTGACTAGTCATGGTTGAATTTAGAAAAATAAGGTTCGTTTTAATCTTGGACGTTGTCTCGGTTGAATTCCGGAATTCAAGGGATTTAAAAGAAAATCTTGGAAATCTATAAGATCTGATTCTTCGGGATTTATGGAAATTGTGATCTTCTTTAATTATTTGCGGTAATCTGTCTCGATTTCTTTGCCTGGTAATCCCACTATAAATGAACCTCTTCCGTTCCATTATTCTCATCATTCCTATACTTTCTTTCTTAGTTCATACTTCTAAAAGATTGTGAAAATGCTTAATTCAGTTCTAATCCTTGACATTTTCTAATTATCATCTCTGTCATCCTTCTTTTCAATCTTCCATCGGAAGAATCTGTTTACTTCTACTATTACCTTGGGGTGTTACTATTCTTAATTATACCGTGTCTTTATGTTGCGATAAACATTGTTATATACGGTTTGTAATTTATATGTTGTTATCGGGCTTTATATCCCCTCTTATATTTCAATGTACCTATTTCTGTTTCCTATAATCATTGTCATCCATAGTTAATAATTCCTCTTATTTGCTGCGATTTATACTCCAATTTCTATTTCGGAGCTTTGTCCTTTCGTTTCTTCTTCTTGCGATTGGGCATCTCTTGTAATGGTCCAGAATCCACATATATAAATTTCTTAATGAACATAGTTAATGTTCTAGGAAAGAAATGGTAATAGTACAATCTGACTTGTCAAATTACCAGAATTCAAGGAAAGATAGGACTATCAAGAAAAATATTTTCTTGATATGCTTATAGATTAGACAGAATGTAAGAGTCATGTAACATGGCACATGATGACGTTATGATCTGTGAATCATCACGTTCTATTAGAAACTCAGCATGAATTACTATAATATAATCACGTTGATCAAGTGTCATTATATTATACTAACTCATGCATCAATTTCCAACACTACTTCAAAATTATTCATAATTCAAACTCGAATTTTACAGAAATATAGAAACTAAATTAGTTTCCTTTATGATGTAATATAGATAGCACGAAGAGATAAATAATTTCGGACGAGAATTTTTATGAAAATATCTTCAGAAATATCGAAGATATTTATGATGATATTTTGGAATTTCTAAGTTCGATGATTAATGTAGAAAGATTTTTCCGCAAGATTTTAACATGACATCGGAGCAAGATATTCTTTGAAGGTTTCATCGGATCCAGAATTACCTGGATTCTTTGAATATAGGGTATGGTCCTTGTATTTATTCTTGTTCTCCTTCGTGGTTAGCTCAATCTGTTTTCCAGTTCCAACATTTCTGAGCTTTTCCAACATACTATTCTTTATCATAACACTTTCGATGATTAAGGTCGTTTACGGTTGTCTACAGTTTCTGCTACTTCATTCAGCTTTCTCAAAGGTCAATGTATTGTTTCGTAAGCTGGGTGCTTTTCAGAATTTCAGAATGAAAGATCTTAATTCTAAGAAATAAATGTTATACATATAACTGTTGATGTAGATATGCTATGAGTTTTCAAAGTGTTGATTGCTGATTCCCGGTAACTGGTATGGCAGTTCTCGTTACCAGATGCGGATGAGAATATGATGAGACTTCAATAGATAAATGTAGTGATTTATCGGAGAGATTTAAGCCAAGGAGCAACGAGGTTGCTGGTACGTCTACTGATAATATGGTGGAATATAAAAGGTTCCCTGGTAACAACAAAAGAGTACGCATATATATCAAGATTATAATAAGGTTAATCCGAATGAAAATCGAAGTTGACTTGCTGAAGCTGTGACAAAATTGACAAATTTTGGAAAGGGATTGCAATGTTATTTTCGGTAATAACAATGCCAAAAGAGCTAGCACAGATACTTGTTAAACGTTTACTCAGGTTCCAAGTGTTTTCAGGTGTATAACTATATGTATCAATCTTTTCTTCCGTAGATGAAGTGCGGTTGGTTCGTCCTCTCGATTGAGGTGTTTTCAAAAATCATGAAAGGTTTGAACGCAGATTGTAATTGTCAAGATACAATGAGGTTTAAGATGAAATCAAGTGGCAAACTTGAAGAATTGTTTAGTTTCATATGTTATAATCAATATTTTAATTCATTTTTAATTGTCCAATCTTATTAGTCCACAGTCGATAGTCCACAGTTGACAGTTCAATAATTCATATATAGTTTAATATATCATATTTGAATTAATTAATACGTGTCGTGACCCGTATACATCTCAGACTCGATCACAACTCAAAGTATATATATTATTATAGAATCAACCTC